>NC_081407.1:55999709-56302739 GCF_030272615.1 Cryptomeria japonica | reverse complement strand
CCTAAGGGTCATGTAGTTTAGGTTTTACTTTCCACATTGCATATCATGTCATTTAAAAAACTGCATTACATATAGTTTTTTTTTAAATGCATCGCATTCTCAAAGTTTCGGCAATTACATATAGTAGCATCAATAAAAAAAGGCAACTATGCAAGTTTATTGTCTGTTTGCATCTAAGGAAAACAAGGGTCATTTCCTTTCTTATATATTCAAACATGAAGTCTTTGAGGTCCTAAGGTCATTCATTTTCAACATTACCCTGTGACGCCGCTTTACTTATGGTTAGGTAGCAATTTCACTATTTGAGACTTGTTAACCCACAATCTATAAATTGCTATATCTCAAACATTAAGAAGATCTCTAATTCGTTCTAGACACCTAGTTGATCATATGACTAAAGAAAAATCTAAAATTCTGCTTCAGCGTTGCTGTAATTATCACACCCAAGTAGGTTTCATTATTTACAAGTCAAGGCAAATAAAAGAAAAAAGAAAAAAAAAAAAGAGCTATGCCAAATATCCACCTCAATGCAAAAAGTGCAATGATATATAACTAAAATATCATGTATACAAAGTGTGATAAAAAGCTTGACTATGGGAACATGCAAGTAACTCCATTGGTGGTATGAACACCTACTGGCAATGGAGTAATATTTGGGAAATTAAAGTCTATAACCTCATCGGAGCTCTCAAGGCTTGTTGGCAGCGAGGCTCTATTCGAGATGCTTTTGAAGTTAGAATAAACCATATAGCTAGTCATATAGGATGCTAAGGATCTTTAGTGAACACAAGAGCAGGAATTAACTCATTTGCACACACATGGGAAAACGAAAATCTAAGTTTCAAGAACCAGTGGGGAAGTTTTCTGCGTCTCCATTTGTAAATCCTAGTCACTAAGTGTGTTGAGATGAATGTTCCAAGGGACCTTAAAGATCGATCGACCGCTTATGTATGAAATGTTTTGTACCTCCATTTCAATTGATGTATTACAAATGTTAAAACAAACACTATCAACCTTGTTTGAATAACAAATGCATCTTCATTTTGCATATTGCATTCATATAGGTCATGTCAAGAATTCATTTGTCTCCACATACATTCTATAGATCATCATGTCGTATAGGTCTGCACACTAGGGGCATAACTGAAAAAATCCCAAAAAAAAGTCATATAAAGTCCTGAAAAAATCCAAAAAATCATATAAAGTCATGAAAAAATCCTAAAAAATCAGATAACGTCCTTCAAAAAATTCAAAACACTAAAAAACACAAAATTCAAAAACACTGAAAAACACAAAATTCAAAAACACTGAAAAACACAAAATCAAAAAAATCATATAATGTCCCACAAAATCCAAAAACATTGAAAACCATAAAATCCAAAACATCCATATAAAGTCTTGAAAAAACCATAAAATCCCAAAAACATCCATATAATGTCCTGAAAAAATCAACCGAAAAAACATTCAAATAAGATCATGAAAAAATCAATCCAAAAACATTCAAATATTGATCTACATAATCCAAAAAATATCGAAAAAGCTCTTGGAAAAGAACTAAAAATCAAAAATCAATCAATCAAAAAAACTTGCAATAAAATGTCTTCTGAGAAACAAATACCCTAGCAGATATCCAGCAAACACTTCGCACGAAGTTAACAAAGGATACGACTATCCAGTCAAACATCCGCAATCAACTGATCAAACTGTCTTATCAATTGTATCATATCCATATCAATGTGATCATTATCTTGTCTTAAACAGAAGAGGATACACTCGAAATCAGACAGGTCAGTCTTAAACAGGGTCCACAACTTTCTGAGATCAGACATTATCAACCATCACATCATGCAACTGAGAACGAAGGCACAAGGTTAGTATAGCTAATGAATTTTGTCCGGGTCAGCCTTTATCTTTTATCATTTGGCGATATATATTGTTCCTATGCTACTCAAGGATGTCTACAAGTGACTAGAGGAGCTATGATGGGCATTATCTTTTTCTTTGTTTGATGTTTGTGGTGTGAACCGATGAAATTCTAGGGAAATTGCTCTAGTGGGTGTCTGTGATAAGAGCCTTCACATCAAGGTGAAATTTCCACACATACCTTGACCCCTAGCGTAATCCCCAAAATGGAGGGTTCACTCCTTGTCTGCTACGTGTTAGTTTCTACAATGAGATATCTTTTCATCTTGGTTCCTTATACCCTGATGTGCTAAGCTTCATTGTTCAATAGTAAGGCTCAATGATGAATATATATTGAAAATATGTGACACAGGTTCGTGATTCATTCAATTTCATTCTCATTCTCATCTCATTTGCTTATTGATAGTTTGTTGATTTCTCATCTTCTATCTAAATCGCATTCTAACATTCTTTCTACCATCAATTATTCTTTCTATCATCTAAATAATATTTCTTCAAGGTGTATCTGAGTTAAAATTGGTTCAACCATTATCATACAAAAAAAAAAACATTTCATATAGATTCAATTGCATTCATATAGATTCATTTGCATTCATTATGATTTCATTGCATTCATTTTAGCATCCATTACCATCATTAATACATACATGTACTCCCATTGCATTCATAATCATATACAATCAAATAGATAAGCATCATAAAACTCATAACATCATATAAGCATACATGAGAAGTAAAACATACATAGATCACTATCAAAACCCGCATGTCACATATATATAACTAAAAAATGATAATGTGTGTGAATACAATAAATAAGCCTGAAGGCTTAGATAACATGATCAACCAACACTGCCTTTGTCAGCAGGTGGATCCTATCCACTAGATCTTGCCCCAGGATGTCGAGGTGGTCCCATAACACCACCACTGCTAGTCCATCATGAAGTAGATCTACTCGATCTCCTCCCCATAAATGCACTAGAGCTAGGCTCTCTCTAACCCTTAGGGATGGCTCTCTCATATGCCTGCCGATAATAAATAGACTCCTGCGCAATAGTGAAATACCTATCTGCCTGGTCACATGCATCTGTACCTTCTCTAAAAAGATGATCAAAGGCATCCATGGTAATCTGACATCTCCGTACTGCCTCATCTCTCTCCCTCTGAAGATGATCTCTCTCAGCCTCAAGGGCACCATAATCTGCACGATAAGTCTCTCGCTCAATATCTCATCTAGCGACCTCATCCTCCAAACTTTGGACCCGTGCTCTAAGAGTCTACACCTCATCCTCCTCACCAACCTGTCCTCTCCCACCCTCTGTAACAGGCACATCCTCTAGCTCCGGCATGTCCTTGTCATCACCTCCACTCTCACTTCTCGATGACTTAGAAGAATCATCGCTATCCTCACTGCTAATAGACTCGGTGTCTTTGCCAATGTCTATATCCTCATCTCCCTCATCTCCACCACCTCCTCCCCCAGCTCCTCCTCCTCTGGCTCTCTCCCTTGCATCTATCCTCAACCACTATCTAGGATGGTGAATCTATTGTGCTGTAATTAGAACAACAGGATCAGTCAAAGGCACTGGCCTATGCCTAGCAAACTAGGCATCATACTTCATCATCGTCCCTAGACCCACTGCACCTCTACCCCAATCCTAGAGTAATGGCTGTAGAGAATCAAACTCAACAGAAGCAACATGTGGTTGTATGCAAAGACCCCAATCAGATACCTCTCGTGATACACAAGCAAAATACACAGTAACCATAGGTGTTACATGTACCTCACTGAACCGTCTCAGAACCCGCCCTAGAAGATACATCTCAATAATCCATAGGGTCTCAAAGGTCCTACCAATAAGATATCTCTATTGTCAGTAGAAAGACAAGTGCACTACATCATTAGGCCAACCGGGGCAATCTAAGTATGGTCTCCAAATAAAATGTTGCAATATGTCAAACTAATGTCTCTAGTACAAGGTGTTCCCCGAACCTCTGTGTCTGATACCTGCTGTGTACCTGAAAGCATAAGGCTCACCAGGATACAAATCAACATGAATAACAGGCCTAGAAATAGAAATATGCTCCCATGCCCATGTCTGAAGCAAAGTAACACCACAACTGATAGAACGGTATCCAAGTTACACAATACCATGTAACTGATAGTACAACAAGGCTAGTAGACAAGGACCCCAAGCATACAGTTGACAATGAACAATAATATCATGGAGCACTCTGCCCCATCCAACTGGAAACCCATGACCTCGTCTGCCAGGTATCAATAAACCACCAACAACACCGCACAATACAATAGTTATGTCATCATAGTCTAATCAGGCCCAGGGGATGTCATAATGGCCACTGATCTGCAAGTCTTGTATCTCACACTCGAAAAGTGAACATAGTCTAGCAATGCCATCATCATGGTCATATACAACTCTCTCACAATGAATGGGAATCCGCAGTATACGTCATACATCCTCTAAAGTAATCGATGCCTCACTAGTCCGAAGATGAAACGAACAGGTCTCGAAACACCACCACTCTATCAAAGCTATAATCATGGCCTTGTTGGCCATAACCTCTAGAAAATGTAAAACATGATATAAACCAAGTTGTCGGATATGCTCGATCTCCTCATCCGGTAAGTCAGCTCGAAGATCAAGGCCACTAGGTTTACTCTGTCGGCAGTTTAACACTCCAATGTTCTCCTGCAACGAGAAAATGTTCAAAATATCATATATCAGATCCAGAAAAACAAAAATATATTTTCAAACGCATGACAAAAAATTACATTTACAACGAATGCGTAATAGTTATGACTAATGCGGTACAATTATGACTCTTGCGTGACGTTTAAAGCTCATGCATAACAATAAACACTCATGTGTAAAGAAATGAGCGAATGTGGAATGTTTAATACTAATGTGTAATAGTTATGATGCATGCATAGCATTTAGAACATTTGTTGTACAGTTAACACTAATGTGTAAACATCAACAAGTGATTGCGTGACACAATGCAAAAATTGGTCATTGAATTTTTTTTGGAAAATAGCATAAAACAGGCATAAATCAGGAAAAAAATTGGAAAATACCATGCTGCCAGTCCTAGGAGGTCTTTGATATGAACTTACTTGGCTAGACAGGTTCAATTGAGCTCTATAACTAGCCATGATGATCAAATACTCAGAAAAAAGCACACAAATTGCAGAGAAAACCAAGGAATTACCAAATTGCAAATGAGCAAATGAAAACCTAAAAGTCTCTATTTATAGCTCAAAATTAGGGTTTTTTGACACCTCGACGCCCATGGTGTTAGGGGTCCCACAGACTGAGAGGGGGGGGTGAATCAGTATCTAACCGGTAATAAGAATTTCTTAAGTTAAAACATGCAAAACATAATATAACAGTGTACGGTATGCAAGAAATAATGCAATAAATAGAATCAAGAACATCCACATGAAAAGTACACCATAAGACAAGATGTTTGACGAGGAAACCCGGTGTGGGAAAAACCTCGGTGGGATTTGTGATCCACAATATTCACTCACTGGCCAATAAGAGAATATTACTTACAATAGGGGCTTGCACATGCAGGAAGGCCAACTGCCTAGAGATCACTTCTCAATGGGAAGTCACACTGACTTACAATAAGGATTATACTAATCCAATGACTTGTACTACTTAACAATAGCATCTCCAATGCCAGATTCAGTACCAGTTCTTGCTCTGTTCTTTACATATACCTTGACCTATATTTTGCACATTAGGTCTGCCTAATATTTTCCTTTATACTTCTGCCATCACTTATATAAATGTCTACAATGATCTCCTTTATATACAAGAGTCATTTTACAATTTTCCAAGTCGGCTTACAATAATAAACAAAATATTACATAACAAAAATCCTGTCAGCCTCTGTGCCGGTATACATCTTTTCTTCTATGCCGGTGCTGGTGTCCTTGTTGATGTCAGTGTAATGCTTTGTCGGTATAATGTCTTGCTGGTGCCATAGGATTGCAAGGTTGCCATCAATGACAAAACCTTCAATCACATACAATGTCTCATTGGAGAGTCCATATGCCAACAATCTCCCCCTTTGGCATTGATGGCAACACTCATGAGAAATTTCAAAAAGTATCCAAAATGTGTAGTCCAAAAAAAGTTACCAAAAATGTTTGCCAAAAATATGAGAGCTCCCCCTAAGCTTATGATTCCTGTATTTTGAACTTTCTCATCCCACTACTCCCCCTTTGGCATCAATGACAAAGGTTGTCAAAATGTCAGTAGAGTTTGTAGTTTCATCTATCCATATCCTCAACCCTATAGCTGGGTAGTTATTATCTGAAAAAGATCTCCCAAAATTAAGTTTATACTATCCATAAACTTTTTACTATCTTTTATTGTTGTTTCAATCCTCTTTACTATACCGGTGAAATGCTGCAAATGCTCTGCCGGTGTTTTGCTGCCTTGTGTTAGTGCCTCTGAAATTTCCTTCCATAAAGATGCTAAATAGTCCAATCTTGGACTCAGTTTAGATCTCAAATGCTTTGCCTTGTTTATTATTCTCTCTTTTTCTCTTTCCAGTTTGAGCAATTCTTCCTCAAAATTTGCTATCTTCTCTTCAAAAACTGATAATGAATCCAGTGAGTTGACAAAATTGTCTGCAAGCTTATTTATCTCATCATGTGTCTTGCTTATTTTCTTGTCAATATCTAGAGTCAAAAAGTTTGTTTTACATGTATCTTTATACAAATTTTTGTATTCTTTCAACAAACTACATAGTTCCGGTAGAAGTGTGTCAAAATTTATGTTACACTTCTTTATTTCCTCATCAAAGAATTTTTGTTTCTCTTTTTCTACCTTGTCCTTTACTGATTCTTCCTTTATTTTCTCAATGTTTTCAGAAATATATTTACACAATGTGTCCAATTGTCCTAAAGAATCTTTATTATCTATATTACAGTTTGGAGCTATTTCCTTCAAAATTGGTATTGAATCATCAATTGCTTTATATCCCTGTGAACTGCAGTCAGTTATTTTCTTAATGGAGTCTAATAATACCTCAGTCACATTTGTTGACTTGAATATTGATGATGTCCCAACACTCTGAGTACTGGTGGAAGTAACCATGCTTGTATTGACCTCTAGTAGGTCCATTTGTGTCTGCATTTCTTTTAGCACTGGTTTTCCCACTTCACTACTTATCGGTGGCACTGTTTTCTTATGAACTTGTTCCGGAGCCTTTAGCTCTATTGGTTTCTCTATATGTTGTGTTGTCTCTATTTGTGCCTCAGACTCTGCCTTTTTCTCTGTATCCTCTGCTAGTTTCTCTATTTCCCCTGCTATCGAAGGCTCTTTAGCCATATCTGACTTGTCAATTGTATCTTTATCAACTATTATGTTGATCTTTTGGGTATCAACATTTACAGTATACAGAACTTCAGTATTAGGATTGTTATCTTCTGCATCCATACTTTCTACTGCTGGTTGATCTTCAGTAGTTGTAATTTTCACAGGTGGGGGTAGGTTGTCTTTGACTTTTATGCTTCCTGGTCCACCAACTTTGTCTTTCCCCTTGTCCCTATCCTTCTGATATACTTTTATAGGCTTAGGTTTCCTGTATTCTTCTTGTTTTTCCTTGTCAACCAGGAATATGTCCCAACCATCTTCAGTTTCCTCTATTACTTCAGTAACTCTTCTTGCCATTAGTGAAATGTGCCCGTGTGCAGTAGAGAATACTGACTGGTTTGCCTGAGCAATCAAATCATCAATTTCCTTGGGAGAGTTTACTGGATATACAACAAGTAGTTTCTCTATTTTTATTTTCTTATCTAATTCTATCACTGCTTGTCTTCTGGCCTCATATCTTTTGTACAAATCATCAAGAATTTCATTTGCTACTTCTGTCGACACTTAAAAATAATTATTTTAATTATTTTTAATTCCTCACATAATTAATTAATTAATTATGTTAATTAAAATTATTCTCAATATTAATTAAATATAATTAATATTGTCACTATAGCATATGATTTATTTAATAAATCAATCCCTTTCTTTATTCTTCTAAAAAATCAAATCCTCACAAATCTTCCTCTTAGCTAATTAATTACAATTAATTAGTTAACCTATATGATTCCTACAAATCATCTTCTTAATTCATCATTAACCTAATAAATTCTTCTAGAAACTCCCTAAACTCACTTAACATTATTCTTCTAATTTTTTATTCCCTCCACTCATTCTCTCTCCTAGTCAAATTCTTCTACAAATATAAATCCCACTTAACATTTCCTCTAATCCCCCTCCTAATGAGTCGTTAATGGCTAATCATCATGATTAGCCACAAAGTCAACTCTTTGTCCTTTCATCTAGCCACTAGCTTTAAATGCTCTTTTTCTAGATGAATATAAGATTTTCGAAATCTCACATTCCTCTAGGCATTTCCCTCTACCAAGGAATTTTTAATTCCTTTTTATTCTTCTAATCCCCATAATATCCATTTTTGGAGAATTTTTAATTCCTCCAATGCATCTTGTAGAGTGTGGAGATATGAAATGCCTTTAGGGCATATTTCTTGGTCTCCACACCCGCTCTTGGAGCTTGTGTGAGCTCATAAGTAAATCATAGCTCCTCATTTTGAATTCATCCTATTCATTCATTTTCCTCTCCTCTTCCTATAAAATAGGGCTCCATCCCTTCATTCAGAACATCTTGAAATCCAGTAAGCTTATGCTGCCCTTTTGAGCCTAAGAAATCATCTTGGCAACTTAATCATCTCATCCTTATCCTTTGTGCACAATATTAGAGAGCCATCCACATCCAGCAATCAAAGGAGCACATCAAGTGAAGCATTATCAAGGGGGGCTTTCACTTCATCAAGCTCAATCCTAAGGAGAAGGTAAAATAGCAAGGTGAAATGGTCTTTTAATGATATTTTAGCATTCTGCATGTTTATTTCGTTATGTTTTGATCAGTTTACCTTTCAAATCTATTTTCCCCTCTTCATTTGGCACGTCCGGTGGGACTCACATCTCTGAGAACTAATGTTGTTATTTTTTTTAGGTTTTTGTGAGTTGTGAGATGCAGGTTCCAGAATAGCGCAATTGTAGAATATATATATATATATATATATATATATATATATATATATATATATATATATATATATATATATATATATATATATATATATATATATATATATATATATATATATATATATATATATATATATATATATATATCTTTTTCGCAGGTTCCAGAATCATGGCTCTGCATTTCTGCGTGACAACTGCTTATTTTGTTCTGTTTCTATTTTTTTTATGTTTCTGTTTCTGTTGTAGCACAACAACTCTGTTATTTGATTTGTTGTTTGTTCTATTTTAGTATAATCTATGTGAAAGTAGGAGAGTATGCTCTTGTCTATATAGACAATCAGAAATCCAGACCTTTCACTTTTCTATTATGTTTAGCACGACTGTATGCTCTGACCATAGGAAAGTGTGAAAATAGGAGAGTATGCTCTTGTCTATCTAGACAATTAGAAATCTAGACCTTTGACACTTTTCTATCTGTGTAGTGCTAGTGTCTGCTCTATTAATCTGTCTCAAAATTTTAGGTGCTAACTGTAGTTTGTATTTAATTTATTTATTTCCTGTTATCTGCTCTGTTTAAATATAATCTGTCCGCCCGCAGGAAAGTGTGAAAGTAGGAGAGTATGCTCTTGTCTATCTAGACAATCAGAAATCCAGACCTTTGACATTTTTATTTTATTCTGTTTAGTGCGACAATTTGCTCTATTAAATCTAGGGTTTCTGTCTGCTTTGTTAAATCTAGGGTTTTTATTTTGTTAAATTTAGGGTTTCTGTTATGTAAAATTCAGGGTTTCTGTTCTGTTAAATTTAGGGTTTCTATTCCGTTAAATCTAGGGTTAAAAAAAATTATCTATTTTTTTGCCATATCTTCTTTATCTTGACTCCATTTTCCTTCAAACTTCACCAGATTCTCCACATTGCCATTTTCCACATTTTCTTCCTTGGAGGCCTTATCTCAAAAATCCACTTTTTGAAGCCCAAAATCCCATATTTCTCTATTTTTAGGGTTTGCCATAACATCTTCCCTTTTTATCCAATCACCTCCAAATTTTTCCCATATTATCCATCTTCAACTTTTGCTTCTTTGTCCCTCTTGGACAAATTTTCCCATTCCTTCATCTCTCCTCCAAAATCCCATTTTTCGCTTGCCTATCCCTTGGAAAGTGACAAAAACCTAGTCAAACCCCATTTACCCATCAAAGCTTTCTTCAAATCCACATTTGTCATTAGTAAAAAAGTTTTTATTCATGTTTTTCTATTCATTCCCAAAAAATTAAAAAAAATTAATATTTTTGTCATTTTGTTGATTGTTGCAGGACGCTTTTTGAAGACTTCATTTTTCAAACTACTAATCAAGTGGTTTTGCAGGTTGCCTGGCTAATTCAACCAAATATTGTGCATTTATTTAAATTAGGCACCTAGATATTAATTAAAATGGAATGAACCATTGTCTTATGTGTCTTTAAGAAAAGCGTAAAGGTAGGAAAGTATGCTCTCATCTTACTAGACGATCAGAAATCCAGACCCTCCAACCTTTTCTTGTTTGATTGTGTGTTTACCTCTAGCGGGCCTACCCTCCCAACTTGCTCTTTGAGAAGGTAAGAGGGGAACAACACAAGTGAGTACACCTGGACCTGGGGTTCCCAACTCACTATAATAAATAGACCATTGACTACGAAAGGGTTAATGGTTGGGGCTATATGAGAGTTCACTCTCACATTGGGTGCTTAGTAGGATCCTAGAGATCTCAATCATGCTTGCATGACTACTAAGTTCTTGGTGCTTCATTAGGCTATAGGCCTCAATTGTGCTTGCGCAACTTTGAAGGGTAGCTCCTAATGGGAAGACTTACTAAACACCTTGTTCATAGTGGCCAAAAACCCTCTAGTCATTGGTGCAAGAGGTCAGACCTCTAAAGCGACCCATATTCTTATGGCCCTTAGTAGAGACACAAAGTTTTCCATGAGGAGTTTTCATGGGAATTGATGCTTGGCTGCTCCAAGAAGTGAGTGTCATGGAGGGGAGCTAGTGCGGTCAAGCATCTAAGTGTCCGCTCTGGGTAAGCGTAAATGGGAAACCAATTGGGATTCAATGACTATTGTCTTTGCCAGCCTTAAGAATGTTGTATATGAGCATGAATGTCTTTGAGATAATATGCATTTAATCATTGTGTTTGCTTTGTTTGATACATACTTGCCAAGAGTAGACTAAAAATACATCACTATCCCCAAACACTTTGCAAAAATATTTGTCAAGACACAAACAAATTGTCCAAGTCATTACCCACACCAAGTCCAAAATTGCGTCAAAACTCCATTCATCCCACTTTTCATAAGCCTAAGAGAGAAGCTAAGAGTTTATCCTCTGCGTCAACATTCAACTTTGTCCTTTGAAACACCTACTATCGTCCAAATCAGGGTGGTCATATCCCTTCATACAACTTGTCATTTAAATAGATCCTTCATGTTCATGCCAAAGACAACCTAGTCATCAAGTTTTCTTCTAAACCATCACTACCATACCTTCTTCATCAATCATCCTCAAATTTCTTAAATCCTTTCATCACAAATTTCTTAAGTCCTTTCATCTTCAAATTTCTTAAGTCCTTTCATCCTCAAATTTCTTAAATCCTTTCATCACACAAATTTCTTAAATCCTTTCATCCTCGAATTTATTAAGTCCTTTCATCACAAATTTCTTAAGTCTTTCATCCTCAAATTTCTTAAATCCTTTCATCCTCAAATTTCTTAAGTTCTTTCATCACAAATTTCTAAAATCCTTCCATCACAAATTTTCTAAGTCATTTCATCACAATTTTCCTAAGTCTTTTCATCACAAATATCGTGTATGGTCACAACTCAATCCCAAAAGAAAAAGATGGCTGATCAACAATATGGCATGCCATACATTGGTGTCCTATATGAAGATCCCATGCAAGATCATACACAAAGTGGGCAACCAAGCGATCAAGATCAAAGCCAAAATCTTGACATGGTTAACCAAGATGAACTTTGTCCGGAAGTGCAAACTTTCCTATCGGATTCTTATAACCAAGAGATGATGGAAAAATTTATTAAACACAATCCTACTACACTTCTGAAAACTCTTCTTGAACATGGAGCTCAACTTCCACCTGAATTTAATAGATCCACTCTCGTCCAACAACCACAAGGAGACCTCGCTCCCACACAAAGTGCTGCACCTACTATTCAAACTCAATCAATTGCAGCCCCATCAATCATCCAAGCCCAATCAATGCCACCTGTGACACCTCCCACCACGGTCTCCATCCCATCTTCTTCCTCCTTACCATCCATACCACTATCAAATCCAATCTCATGCATTCTCCAACAAACTTCTATACCACCTCCTTCTATTCAACCACACATTTTTATTCCACCAACTTCCCTTTCTCCCAACAATGTTGCAAATTTTATCCAGACCACATTCAATCCTGTCACAACAGTTGGCGGACTGCAACCAACTATCACACGAACCCCAGCGACATTGGTCATCACATCCCACATTCCCACCTCCTCATCATATCAATATATTGGTGGTGGTGCACCTTCTTTAGTTCATCCAATTCTTGGGGTAAATACAATCCATCAATATCAAAGTCCACAACAAGACCTCATCAAGGAAATTAAAGACATGAAGAATATCATCAAAAACATGAAAGAAAACACTAATAAAAGGAAAACTTACTCATTTGAAGAGTTTTTCCCTTGTCCTTATGACCCATCTATATCAGTTGCACCATATCCCCCAAGATTTGAGATCCCTAAATTCACCAAGTATGAAGGCACAGGAGACCCCTACGACCATGTCCGAGAATTCCACATCTTATGCCAAGAAGTCTCCTATAGTGACCTTTATCTTCACAAACTCTTTCCCAAGAGTCTCACGGGAGATGCCCTGGCATGGTTCTCATCTTTACCACGAGGTTCTATTGTCTCTTTTCCGGACTTGGCAGAAAAATTTGTGGCTCACTATGCATACAACATGGGTAATGATGTTTCTATGATGGACCTATGTAATACAAAACAAAGGTCTGGAGAAACCTTCACCAATTTCCTACAAAGATGGCGACATCTTATCAAAAAATTTCAGTGGGACATGCCAGAACAACATCAAATTGAATTATTTCAAAAGAACTTGGTGCCTGAACTTTCAAGACCTTTAATATCTCAATGTATCAAATCCTTCCAAAAATTAACCGATAAGGGCCTCGCCCTCGAATGTGTCTTGTGGGAGGAAGGAACCTTGAAACATTACTAGAAGTCATCACAAAGTTCTTCCTCTTATCATAACGACAAGCCAAAATTCTGGGCTAAAAATAAAAATGTGGTCAATGATGGTGTAACTGATGCAAAGCGGGTCCAAACCGTGGCTGCTCCCCCAAAATCCACCACCAATATTCATTAGTTCAACAATCAAAACAATTCAAATCAATCTCAAAAACCTCACAACAATGTCTCTATCTAGGGATGACCACCCCGGTTGAATAACAAGACTCCAAGAGATTTCACTCCTCTTGCTGAGCCTATTGAAGTGGTGTTTCAAAAACTTGTCCAAGCAGGTATAGTGGTTTTTCCAATCACTCATCCATTTGATCCCAATCAACCTAAACCAAGATGGTATAATGAAAATGATTATTGTGAATACCATCATATCAAGGGACATGATACACGAAAGTGTATGAAACTGAAGATCCACATACAAGATCTCATTGATAGAGGTGAGATTGAGGTAGCAAATGCAAAACTTGGTAATAAAAATGACAAACTCAAAATGTACCAGGAACCCTTCCCAAAGCATGATAAAGGAAAAGGCTCATCATCTAACGCAATGGGTTATGACTACACTAATCACGTAACCAGTTTTGATTTTTTAGTAAGTCACATTGAACCTACAGACAATCATGTCAATGTCATAACCATCCAAGGAGTTAATCCTCCTTCCCAAAGAAGATCAAATCCGGTTAGAATAGTCATTCAAGGTGCCACGCCTTCCACCTCCCATTTCCAGAATGATTGTAATGCAACTACATGCCGAGGAAGAGTCACCATCCAAGGAGTTCCTCCCCCAGCAAAGCCCCCACCCATGTCTTCCACCCACCGATATGACCTCCTTGATCAACTTGGGAAGACACCCGCGTAGATCTCCATTTTGGAACTTCTCAAGACTTCTCTAGTCCATAAAGAAATTTTGGAACAAGCTCTTCTCCAATCACACATTCTTGATAACATCAACGCCACCCAATTTCAAACCCTCATTGGAAACCTTGCTGCCCAGCAACACATTTTATTTAACTCCAAAGATGCTCCTGCAGATGAGGACCATAACAAACCTTTGCACATCGAAGCTCTCATCCATAAGCACAAGGTCAAACATATCCTGATAGATGGTGGATCCAGGCTTAATCTATGTACATACAAATTGATAAAACAATTAGGACTTTCTGAGGATCTGATAGACACATCAAGAAGGATCACAATAAAGGCATATGATGATGTAGAAAGAACTTCAAAGGGTGTGATCACCTTACCTCTTCAAGTGGGCCCCATTACAATTGAAACCCCTTGCCAAGTACTCGATCTTGATCTCCCCTGCAACATTCTCCTTAGGAGGCCATGGATTCATTCCTTGTAGGCCGTACCCTCCACCTATCACCAATGCATCAAATTCCCCTATAATGGAAAAGTGATCACTATCAAAGGTGATCCCCAACCTTTTCAATATTGCAAACTATTAGAAGGGAAGCATCTGTATCATTGCCCACTAAATAGACCTTCGCCAACGCCTCCATCTAACACATCAAATGTTGCCTCCACATCATCGCAACCAAATAATCAAATCAAGATCTTGGACAATGGCTGTGGAGAATACAAATTGGAGGACGTCTTATTAATAGGAAACCTCGCTCTCTCTCCTAAGTCATTTGGTAAACCAAAAGAGCTAAAAAAGGACCCGAAACCAATCATGCAATGCCAAAACACCACCTTCCAGCAATGGGGCCCACTTGATAATGAGAACCTCGAAGCAAATATCTCTTCATGGTTGTATCGGGAAGAGGATGATGATCCAACAATAATATCCAAATAAATGTACCCAAAAGCATTTGCCATAGTTGAAAAAATGGGTTACAAAGGACACAGTCTAGGACCAGAGGAGAAAGGAAGAAAAGCACCCATAAATCCTATCTCCTATAGATACAATAGAGGCTTGGGGTACACCTCGGTGCCTAAGATTACTATCGCCAGTGCCCCTTCTAGTCCTTCTTCAGATATCAAAAGTGTTGACGAAGAGGAATTCCATGAAATGCCTTATGAATACGAGAAAGATACCTTTTTCGATGCTTACATCAATACCATCACCCCCATAACCCCTCCCACTTCACATGAGCTACATCTTGTCCATCCTGAACTCATTGACTGGGGCCAATGAGATAAACCCAATTTAGATATCTGTGCTGATGATAATGCTCTCATTTCTCTCCTAACAACACAAAATGTGGAAGACTGTAATAGAATTGAGGGTATTCAACTACACAAAAAGGGATACTTTGGTAGTCAAGTCAATGCCCTTATCCACAAAAAAGATAATAAAAGAAAAAGATATGATTTCCTAGGTGAAAACCTCCCTGAGGTGCCTTTGGATGAACAAGAAATAAAAACAAAGGGCGTATTTGAACGTGAAAACCTGGAAAAGGCACTTGATGATGAGGGATTTGATCTCCCTACCATTGGTTACCTTCCATAGGAGAAATCAAATTTATTGATAGAAGAAACAGACAACATCAACATGGGCACTGAAGTCATTCTGAAAAATGTGCTCATTGCCAAATCCCTCACCAAAATCAAGAAACAAGACTTCATCAACTTCCTTACAGAGGTTAAAATCAATTTTGCATGGTCCTATTCTGATATGCCAGGGTTGGATCCTGCCTTGGTGGTTCACAATCTCATCGTTCGCCCAAATGCAAAACCTGTAAAACAAAAACTCCGCAAAATGCACCCGCATATTGCTCTCTTGGTCAAGGCAGAACTTCAAAAGTTGTTAGACGCATAATTTATCAAACCCATAGACTACGTTGAATGGGTCTCCAACATTGTGCCTGTCGGCAAACCTGCTGGGGGCATCTGCATTTGGATAGATTTCTGAGATCTAAATATAGCTTGTCCTAAGGATGATTTCCCGCTCCCAAACATAGATATGATTGTGGATCTTACAGTAGGACATGAAATGCTATCGCTAATGGATGGGTTTTCTGGATTCAACCAAATCAGGATAGCAAATGAGGATCAACATAAAACCGCATTCACAACACCATGGGGCACTTTCTGTTACCGGGTCATGCCTTTTGGCCTTAAAAATGCTGGAGCTACATATCAATGGGCAATGAAAATAATTTTTCATGACCTCTTGCACAAAATTATGGAGGACTATGTGGATGATCTGCTAAGCAAATCCAAGACAAGACAAGAGCACGTCCCTATTCTAAAATAGATCTTCGAAAGATTGGAAAAATACAAGCTGCGCCTAAATCCCAAAAAGTGTGTGTTTGGTGTCACATCGGGAAAACTACTAGGATTCATTGTTTCCCGCGAGGCATTGAGGTTGATCCCACAAAGGTAAAAGCTATTATGGAAATGCCTCCACCAAAAACTCTCAGACAACTACATAGTCTCCAAGGAAAACTTCAGTCTATCAGGTGTTTCATTTCACATCTAGCCGACAAGTGCCTTCCATTTGCACACCTGTTACGTAAAGACACAAAATTCAAATGGGATTACCTCTATCAAAAGGCCTTTGAAAAATTAAAAGAATATCTAGCATCACCTCCAGTTTTGATGCCACCTACCCCTAGAAAACCCCTCATTTTGTACATATGTGCTACTACAATGGCATTGGGGGCATTACTGGTGCAAATAGATGATCAAGGGAAGAAACACGCCATTTACTACATCAGTCAGACGTTGGTAGGATATGAACTCAATGAAACCCCCATTGAAAGAGCATGTTTGGCATTAGTGTTCAGCACACAGAAACTATGACACTATATGCTAAATAATAAGACAAAATTAATTGCTAAAATTGATCCACTTAAATATCTCTTGTCCAAAGTTGCTTTCATTGGTAGAAGCCCCAAATGGGTCATGCTCTTAAGTGAGTTTGAAATTGAATATGTGGATAGAAAGGCAATCAAGGGACAAGTCATTGCAGATTAGTTGGCTGAAGCTCCACTTCTAGGTGACCATCCTCTTCTCACAGAATTACCAGATGAGTTCATTATGACTGTTACCACATCCTCCACATGGAAATTGCATTTTGATGGCTCCTACACTCAAAATGGATCGGGGGCAGGAATATTATTGGTCACATCTCAAGGAGATGGCATCCCCAAATCATACAAGATAGCCTTTGCATGTACTAATAACATAGCAGAATACGAGGCCCTCATCACAGGTTTACGCTTGGCTATCCACTAGAAAATAAAGGAATTACAAGTCTATGGCAATTCCCAGCTCGTCATAAAACAAGTCAATGATGAATACCAGACAAAAGATGATTAACTCCTTCCCTACCATACCATGGTTGAAGATCTTAAGCAACATTTCACTGCAATCAAGTTTGATCAAATCCCACGAACAAACAATAGGGTTACAGATGTAATGGCCACCATTGGCTCCCTCCTTCAAATGCCAGCACACAGTCAGAAGTGTGATTTCTTGGTCAAGCAATTGTTTATACCAGCATACGACCTACTAGAATCTGAAATGGTGTGTGTTCTCATTGGTCTAGAGTCCCCCTGGTACCAAGAAACCTTCACTTTCCTCAAAGAAAACACTATTCCCCCACACCTCACCAAAACCCAATAGCAAACTTTCATCTGCCAATGTGCCCATTACACCATCCTTGCAGACACCTTGTTCAGAAGGCATTTTGATGGTTCCCTCCTAAGGTGTTTAGATAAACAAGAAGCAGAATGGGCATTACATGAAGTACACAAGGGTATCTGTGGGGCACACTCAAGTGGATTCATGTTGGCTAAAAAAATTTTGAGAATAGGATACTATTGGCCTAAAATGGAAAAATATGCATACAATTATGTGAAGAAATGCATCCCTTACCAGCAGCATGGTGACAAGATTCATGCACCGTCACAAGAATTGCAACCATTCATTACACCATGGCCCTTCTCGCAGTGGGCGCTCGATCTCATTGGAAAAATCCACCCTTCATCTTCCAATGGACATAAATTCATTATCACTACCACCGAATACTTCACCAAGTGGGTAGAGGCTATCCCTCTTACTTTCACCATTGGCAAACAAATATCCAAATTCATCCTGAACTACCTAATTTGTCGATATGGCATCCCAAAAGTTATCATCATAGATAATGGTAAACAATTTAAAAACCAGGATGTCAAAGAACTCTGCCAAAAATTCAACATCCAACACCACTTCTCCACTCCATATTATCCCCAAGGCAATGGCCAAGCTGAGGCTTCTAATAAAACCCTAATAAAAATCCTCAAAAAGACAGTCAATGAAGCGGGCCATGATTGGCACCTCCAAATCCATCCTGCATTGTGGGCCTACCGCACCTCCATCCGCACCCCCACAAGTGCCACTCCTTCTTCCCTAGTATTTGGTTCTTAAGCTATCCTTCCCCTTGAGATTGAGATCCCCTCTCTAAGGGTATCGCTACAAAACATCCTACCAAAGGAAGAATATAGAATTGCCCGCTTACAAGAGCTAGAATTGTTAGATGAAAGGCGCCTCAAGGCCTTGAATCATCTCCGGGTATATCAAAACCATTTACACATGAGTTATCATAAAAATCAAGAACCAAAGAATTCCAAGTTGGTGATCTTGTCCTTATGGAGAATCAGAAAAATCTACAAGAAAGAGAAAAGAAAGGCAAGTTCGAGCCTAATTGGCTTGGACCATATGTAATCACAGCGAAATATGGATCACGAGCTTATCAGTTGGCTACTCCTGAAGGTGATCCTTTGGATGATTCAATGAATATCATGCACCTCAAAAGGTTTTATGCTTAGTCCTCAGAAAGTCTTAAATTGTCAAAAAAATAAAAAAATGAAAAAAAAAAGATCCTGAAAAAATAAAAAAATCAGAAAAAGAAAGAAAAACAATTCGTGGCACTATGGGCAAGTATCTTGGTGAAAACCTCTATGCAGGCGCCAAGGTAAATAACCGGATCCACTGTCTATCATGTCGATACTACAAATCATCTACCATCCAGCCCACCCATGCACAACATTCCTTCTTTTCCGCCTCCCAATAAAACATGCTTATGATGATGAGTCTTCACCTAAGTCATGAATAAGAAATGTCCCAATGAAATTGAGCTTTTATGCCTCTGTATAAGCTTCAAGAAGTCTTGAGAAACAATCCCAAGTCCATCCTAGTTCTACTCTTGGCAAGAGGTATCATTTGGTCGTAAGGAAGAGACTTGTTAGATTTTGTTAGATCTTTTCATATAGGCTTGCATCTTTTGCCCTACAATTGCCACTATTTACGACTGCCTGGGTTCTTCCATATCCAGGTATGTTATGATAGGTGCATACTGGGGCATATTTCATAGTATGGAATGTTTTGAATCCTTCTTGTATAAACCAACGACTTGGTACTAGTGTTTATCAACACTTACCTTCTCGTGTACAAGAGGTATCGGTGTGTTTGAGGGTTTCCTTGCATGAACCCACAACTTTGTATTAGTGTTTCTTAACACTTGCATTATTTTGTGCAAGAAATTCTCATTTGTCTGCAGAGTCAGTCCACGCCCTGGGTTTCTCATGGCATCCTGATTTCTATAAGCAGTGGTGCAAGTCACTCAGGGCAACATCAAACTAGGTTGGCTCTCCATATTTGTTGTTCATAAAATCTCACCATCATTCCATCAAATCCTAAACTCAATAATCCCATGGAGTTCTCAATTGCCCACATTTTCCTCCATGGTCTCACATCTCTTATTCTTCTTTCCAAATACCTCACGACTACTTCATATATATTCCTCATTTATCCCTTCCACCCTAATTTTTCTTCCTCTATTTTTCTTTTTTTTCCTCACATAATCAATTCTGATTTTGATTCATGTCTTATATAGGATGTATCCCTCCTGAAACCAGACGTTGCGATCGATCATGTCTTATACAGGATGTATCCTTCCTGAAACCAGACGTTGTGATCTGATCATGTCTTATATAGGATGAATCCTTCCTGAAACTAGAGATTGTGATCTAATCATGTCTTATATAGGATGAATCCTTCCTGAAACCAGACACTCTTATCATGTCTTATACAGGATGAATCCTTCCTGAAATGAGACGTTGCGATCGATCATGTCTTATACAGGATGTATCCTTCCTGAAACCAAATGTTGTGATCTGATCATGTCTTATACAAGATGAATCCTTCCTGAAACCAGATGATCTGATCATGTCTTATACAGGATGAATCCTTCCTGAAACTAGACACTCTAATCATGTCTTATACAGGATGAATCCTTCCTGAAACCAGACGTTCATTGTGATCGATCATGTCTTATATAGGATGAATCCTTCTTGAAACCAGATGTTGTGATCAATCATGTCTTATACAAGATGAATCCTTCCTGAAACTAGACGCTCTTATCATGTCTTATACAAGATGAATCCTTCCTGAAACCAGACGTTGTGATCAATCATGTCTTATATAGGATGAATCCTTCCTGAAACCAGACACTTTGATTATCTTTGTCTTATACAAAATGAATTCTTCTTGAAACCAGACTGAATCTAGATCTTATCAATTGAATCAAATCAAATCTATCCAGATATCAATTTCGCAAAACTCCAAAGACCAAATACCTCAATTGATCTCCCGAGGGGGCATCACCATACCGTAATCTATAAATCAAGAGCTAGGGTATCCTATCAAACCAATATCAACATCAAAACAAGATTATTCTTTGAATCAATGTGTCATCACACCTCACTTCAAAGGGGGGCAAAATGTAGACACTTAAAAATAATTATTTTAATTATTTTTAATTCCTCACATTTTTAATTAATTAATTATGTTAATTAAAATTATTCTCAATATTAATTAAATATAATTAATGTTGTCACTATAGCATATGATTTATTTAATAAATCAATCCCTTTCTTTATTCTTCTAAAAAATCAAATCCTCACAAATCTTCTTCTTAGCTAATTAATTTCAATTAATTAGTTAACCTACATGATTCCTACAAATCATCTTCTTAATTCATCATTAACCTAATAAATTCTTCTAGAAACTCCCTAAACTCACTTAACATTATTCTTCTAATTTTTTATTCCCTCCACTCATTCTCTCTCCTAGTCAAATTCTCCTACAAATATAAATCCCACTTAACATTTCCTCTAATCCCCCTCCTAATGAATCGTTAATGGCTAATCATTATGATTAGCCACAAAGTCAACTCTTTGTCCTTTCTTCCAACCACTAGCTTTAAATGCTCTTTTTCTAGATGAATATAAGATTTTTGAAATCTCACATTCCTCTAGGCATTTCCCTCTCCCAAGGAATTTTTAATTTCTTTTTATTCTTCTAATCCCCATAATATCCATTTTTGGAGAATTTTTAATTCCTCCAATGCATCGTGTAGAGTGTGGAGATACGAAATGCCTTTAGGGCATATTTCTTGGTCTCCACACCCGCTCTTGGATCTTGTGTGAGCTCACAAGTAAATCATAGCCCCTCATCTCGAATTCATCCTAGCCATTCGTTTTCATATCCTCTTCCTATTAAATAGGGCTCCATCCCTTCATTCAGAACATCTTGAAATCCAATAAGCTTATGCTGCCCTTTTGAGCCCAGGAAATCATCTTGGCAACTTGATCATCTCATCCTTATCATTTGTGCACAATATTGGAGAGCCATCCACATCTAGCAATCAAAGGAGCACATCAAGTGGAGCATTATCAAGGGACGCCTTCACTTCATCAAGCTCAATCCGAACGAGAAGGTAAAATAGCAAGGTGAAATGGTCTTTTAATGATATTTTAGCATTCTGCATGTTTATTTTGTCATGTTTTGATCAGTTTACCTTTCAAATCTATTTTCCCCTCTTCAACTTCCATCTAAAATTTATTGTACATGTCCATATGCAGTATCACACCTTCCTCATTTTGCTCTTTCTCATCAATAGATAGAGTGTCATAAATTTTCTCTATGTTTTTCAGTTTTCCTTCCTCTATGATTTCATTTAACAATATATCAAGAGGTGTCAAGTCATTGTTTGTCCATTTCTTTTTCTTTGGTGTCAGCTTTTTCTTAGGTGTGGCCTTTCTAACCGGAGATCTCACTACTTGTTGCTTTTGCCTTGTCCTTCTAGGTGAAGGAGTGGTTGTCGGTGAGGGATCTCTTTTTCTAACAACTCTTTTAAAATTTGCTAGCATGTCACCTTCCGAAGAGGTACTTGCCGGTGATAGATGAGCTTCAGGTTGTGGAGCTGCCAACTCATCTTCTATTATGCCGGTTTTCTTTAGTACATCTTCCTTAATGGCTTTTGCTTGCCTGGATCCTTTCCTCACAAATGCCTCAACCTTCCTTACTCTTTTCTTTGATTTTATTTGGCTTTCTATGGTCTCAGCACTACCAAATACTTCTTCCTTAGGTTCATTTGGGGCTTCCAGAAGTGCTTTAGCATAAGTTTCAACTATGTGATCATCTATCTCATAGCCCATCTCAGTTACCCAAATTGTCCTTGGGATGACCGCTTCCATCTTGATTTCATCTTTCTTAATAACAAAGTATATATCATCTTTGTATTTGTCTACTATTTTCTAGGATAACCTTATTCTTTGCTTCATTTTGGTCTTCAATGCTTGGAAAAAGTCATGAATATTGTTCTCCTTGTTTTCACCCATGGTATTGAATAGTTCTGTCAATTGTTTTCCTACCAGTATGTCATATCCAAGTTCTTTATAACCTATACTGAGAACCTATTTTGTTATGTGTAACATTAGACATACTAACAAATTTCCAAATCTGAAAGTTCCTTTCTTGTCCTTTTTTATTTTTCCAAGGTTGTCTATTATTTCATCCTTTAACCATTCACAGATGTCAATTTTTGCATTGTCTGTTACCATATCATAAGCACTCTTAATGCATAGACTTGAAACTGAGTTAAGTCTGTTAGCATGAGTGGCTTTGTAACCTAATATCATACTTATGAATCTTACATTGATATCTTTTACATCATTAACCCTTAGAGATCTCTTATCGAATGTTGCACCTATTAGTTTTGTAACTAGGTCATTTGGAACCTTCTTGGTTTTGTCTGGTCTCTTACTAGTGGTCGGTAACCCTGTGACAGCTTTCACAACTTCCTTGGTGATCTTATGGATTGCATCTAGCCAAAAATATTCTCCATGAACTCTGCTTAACACTATCCTAATCACATCCTTTGGAAATTCAGGAATGCTAAGGATTTCTGTGAATCCTAGGGTTTCAATAACCTTGTGTTCAGCTTTAACATTGCCGGTATCATCACATATTATGGTTTTATACATGGTTTTGATTTCCTCATCTCCTAACTCTTCAATATTGCAGTGGATGTACATTCTAGGGTCTTCAGCATATACAACACCTTTAGGGATTTGAGAAAAAGCACCTAAGGTATCCTCCTTCTTTTCTATCTCGGGGACTAACTGAAATATGGGCCTAGGTCTTTTGATTACTTCAATAGTACGGTTTGCTATGTATTCAATTGCAGAGGTGGATGTCATGATTAAATACCTTTTACTGCCTTGGATGGATGATTGCTTGGAGTATGCTTGCTTCTTGCTCGAAATGCCTTAGCCCGGAATCTTCGCACTCTCTGAAAATTTGAAATCACAGTGAAATGAAATGGAGCCAAAACCTTATTTTATAATTTCTTTTCACCATCTACCACATTAATTACATGTCGATTAAGTATTTAATTAACATTCTCTACCGGTAATAAGTAATTTTCAACTTCTTATATCTAACCAAGGGAATAATTAGCACGTGTCATTTGATTGCCAAACTCTTAAGGAAATTTTCTTCAATTAGATGAAGAACTTCCTACCAGTGGAGCACTGCTCTGTCCTACCCATGAAGCATCACTTTGTCCTACCAGTGGAGCATTGATTGGTTCTACTAGTGGAGAAGTATTCCCAATATTTAGATCTACTTTTCTAATCCATTGCTTTGAGAATTCTTGCTTAACCTCTTCAATGTTTTCCTTACCTTTCAAGCTAGCACTTTTGTTGTCTACCAGTGTACCTTTACTTCTACAAAATTTAGCAATATGCCCAATCTTGTTACATGCATAACAAGTTACATTACTCTTCTAAATCATTTTCCCATAACCTATGCTGGTTTGTGTTCTGCATTGATTTGATAAATGTCCAAATCTTCCACAAACATAACATCTCACATTCATTCTACAGTTTTCAGAGTTATGACCAACTTTGTTGCATTTTGAACATTGACCAATGGGTGTATTGATATTTTGATAATTCCTAGATCTACATTCATTTGTTCTATGACCATACTTATTATAGTTAAAGCATCTTCCATTGAATTTATAAGTATTAGGTTGTCTTACCAGTTTGTTGTGATCCTGAGTATTTGTAGTACCGGAGTTTTCACCAACTTCAAATCCAATTCCAGAAGTGTCACCTTTAGGTTTTTGATTCTTCAACAAGGTACCAAGTTCCTCTGAGCTTTTCTTGAATTTTTCTTTGTGTTGATTTGCAATTTCCAGTTCCCTTTCCAAGATTTCTTTTTGTCTCATTAGTTCATTTGAGTCATTTTGAGTATGCATCAAATCTGTCTTCAACATGTCATTTTCATAGCTAAGTCTTGTGTTCTCATTTGCTACATCACTTAGTCTTCTGGTCAATTCTTCTTCATTCTTCTTTCTATCCTCAATCTCTTTGCAAAATCTCGTAGTCATATCCTACATTTCATTTTTTTTTGTCATGATCTCTTGTTTTAACTTGCTTATCATGTCATTGAGTGATTCCTTTTCATCATTGTTATTTTGCAATTTTTCACAGAGTTCTCTTCTCTTATTTCTTGCAACAGTAAAATTTTCTTGAAGTGCCTGAATGATATCCTGAGCAGCTTTCAAGTCATTTTCTAATTTGATATTTTTCAATTTCTCTGCATCATAGTCTGTAAGAGCTCCTCCAAGTTGCTTCATCAGATTTTCCATCTTTATCAGTGTCAAGATCTTCCTCAAGCTATTAGACTTTTGAAAGTAGAGGACCAGGCTCTGATAACAATTGTTAGGGGTCCCATAGATATTGAGAGGGGGGGGGTGAATCAGTATCTAACCAGTAATAAGAATTTCTTAAGTTAAAACATGCAAAACATAATATAATAGTGTATCGGTATGCAAGAAATAATGCAATAAATAGAATCAAGAACATCCACATGAAAAGTACACCATAACACAAGATGTTTAATGAGGAAACCTGGTGTGGGAAAAATCTCGGTGGGATTTGTGACCCACAATATTCACTCACTGGCCAATAAGAGAATATTACTTACAATAGGGGCCTGCACATGCAGGAAGGCCAACGGCCTAGAGCTCACTGCTCAATGGGAAGTCACACTGACTTACAATAAGGATTATACTAATCCAATGACTTGTACTGCTTTACAATAGCATCTCCAATGCCAGATTCAGTACCGGTTCTTGCTCTATTCTTTACATATACCCTGACCTATATTTTGCACATTAGGTCTGCCTAATATTTTCCTTTATGCTTCTACCATCACTTATATAAATGTCTACAATGATCTCCTTTATATACAAGAGTCATTTCACAATTTTCCAAGTCAGCTTACAATAATAAACAAAATATTACATAACAAAAATCTTGTCGGCCTCTGTGTCGGTGCTGGTGTCCTTGTTGATGTCGGTGTCCTTGTTTGCCAGTATAATGTCTTGCTAGTACCATAGGATTGCAAGGTTACCATCAATGACAAAACCTTCAATCACATACAATGTCTCATTGGAGTGTCCATATGCCAACACATGGTCCCTGCCAGCTTCAAACACCTCATAGCCTACTCAAATGATCTTGAAATTGCATGAAATTTTACATGCTTTCTCGTTAAACTAATATCGAAAACATGGTCTCAATTTCAGAATTTTCCAACCACCTTTTCTGAGGGGGCATATTTACACTATACAGCAGTATCACCAAGGCATACTAGGGCAGAATTTTTCATTTGCTTTGAAACAATGTCGTTCTAACTTTGTCTCAAAGAGGGGCAAATGTAGACACCTAAAAATGTCTCATTGATCATGTACTAATTATTCCTCTAATTGATTAAATAATCTTTATTATTTAATTTATTTAATTAATCTATTTCTTCTAATTTCATATTTCCTCATCATCTTACTAATTATTCTATTTTCCTATTCTATCATCATTAAATCATTTTAATCATTTCCTAAATATTAATTAAATATTAATTATTTAATTAATTGTGATTAATCCCCCAATTTAAATAATCTTTATTATTTAAATAAATTACTAATTATTCAATTTCTATCTCTAATCATTTAATCATTCAACTCTTTTCTAAATATTAATTAAATATTTATTATTTAATTAATTGTGATTTTATCCTTTAATTTAAATAATCTTTATTATTTAATTAAATTCTATTTCTAAAATAATTAAATAGTTTCTTTAAATTATTTAATTAACTAATTAATTCTTCCATTTCCAAATACCCAAATTCTAATTTCATATTCTTCTAATTTCTTCCAAATTCAATTACATGTGCATGATTTCAAAAACCAAATTGAAAATCAAAGTCAAGTTCTAAATATATTCAAATACTAAATTGAATAAATAAATTCAATTATTGGAATAAATCTCATGCAAAGATTAAATTAAAAATCTAAATCTAAATGCAATCACATGCTAAATTAATTAATTCAATCAATTAATTAATTAAATCATTTATCTCTCCAATCTTTATTTCCATCTTTCAGTTAGCTTTTTCTAAATTAAGCTTTCTTTGTCATCCTCTTTATTTCCACCAATCATTCTTTTTCTTCCTTCAGTCATCTTTTTCTCAATCAGTTAACTCAATTAATCTATTCAATCTATTGAGTTTCACTCCTACAATCAACAGTTCAACTATCAATTTTCATGTGAGCTCACCTGAGTTCCACCTCTTGATCAATCTATTCCACCTTTCAATCAATCTTCTCCAATTTTTTATAAATTGAGAATCCAATTTTCATTCTAGATAATCACGAACTTTGAATCTTTGTGTCACTTGCAAGTTACCAGCGCAATATCTGAGAGCGATCATACCACAGAGAGGAGAAGAGCAATGGAAGCAATACATGATCTTGGGATAGGGAGTTTTGATTTCATTTGATTATTTTAATTCCTATTTGCTTGATTGTGTTATTTCATTGTCTTATTTGTTAGATTCTTTGATTAGAAGGGATTCATGATTTCCCTTTTGCTTCTAATTGATTACTTGTTTTTAAGATGAATTTTACATGCACACACCCGATACAAATGCAATGTTTGACCATATTTAAACAAATCACTAAAAAAGCCTTAAAGTGTGAGAAAAGACTAGTAGAACAAGGTCTCATAAAATATGGCAATAACAACAACAATGATAAATCCAAATTTTGGTCGAAAAACAAAAATGTGACCAACGATGGTGTTGTAGATGCCCGTACAATCAACAAAACTCAACCAACTTTATCTTTACAAGGCCCAAGTCAATCATTTAGTCCACATACAGATAATAACACTATATCAACCAATGTAAATGATGTGCAAACTATGAAAACAAAATTCCCAAGGGTTGATGCTCCGAAAAGGAATTACACACCTCTAGGGGAACCTATTAAATCATCATTAAAAAGGTTAATACAGACAAACATGATCACTTTGCTAGAAGTAAGAGTATATGAACCAAGTCCTTTCAAACCTAAATGGTGGAATGATAGTGATTTCTATGAATATCATCGTACTAAAGGTCACAAAACTGTAAGTTGCTATAAATTGAAAAACTTAATCCAAGACATGATCGATCAAGATGACATAACAATTGATACCAGCAAAACTTTAGCAAACACGAATCATACCATATTTAAGGATCCATTTGTCAAACATGATAAAGGGAAGGCATCTACATTGGGAATACAAGACAACATAGCTAACTACATAAAAGTCACATATGACTATAATATTCATGCCATTAGCTTAGGGGATGTAGTAAATGACGATTCACAAGAAGCACAACTATGATAACCAAATTTGCATGATGTCAGAAGCACCAAAATATGATGAAGACAAGAATCTTTGTCTTATGGACTGGGGGCATGAAGAACCATTTCATTTGGGATGGTTTGAAGATGAACTTATAGCACATATCATGGATGTTAGACTTGCACATGATGACTATAGGAAGAGATATGAAATGAACCTTGATAACACAACATATGTTACAGACAGTTCCCTCACAAGAGATGATACAGTGGCTATAATCATGATAACTCCAGGGGACAAAGATTGCGCAATAGTTACTCACAGATCTAAAGTAACTTTACAAGGAGTACCATAAAACCCATCACCGGCAGGAGGGACCTATAATATTATTGAGCAACTCAAGAAAACCCTGCACAGATATCACTCTTTGAACTATTGCGTATATCAACAACTCATAAAGCTATCCTGGATAAAGCACTTCAAGGTTCAGTAGTTGACAAAGATATAGATGAAAATGCCTTCCAACCCATGGTGGGGAATTTGATAAATGGTACTCGTATTGCATTCATAGAACATGATATTCCCAGTGATAGACTTCTTCATAATGACCTGCTACATCTAGAAGCTCACACACATAAGAGAATAATCGAAAGAGTACTTATAGATGGAGGAGCTGGTGTCAACATCTGTACATTAAATTGGTTAAGGCATTGGGATATTCTGAGCTTCATATTGATCCTTCAAAAAGAATAAACATCAAAGCATATGATGATGAAGAGCATCCTTCAAAAGGTATAGTTACACTGCCAGTGCAAGTAGGAGCTATAACAACAGAGGTTACTTTCCAAGTGTTGGATAGAGAACTAGAGTACAACATGTTATTGGGCCACCCATGGATTCATACCATGCAAGTTGTACCATCATCATTTCATCAATGTGTTAAATTCTCGTATAATGGCATTAAGATCACCATAAAGGGTGATCCAAATCCATTCCAACACTGTAATCACTTAAAGGAAAGTGTAGATAACCAAGTACCCATTAATCAAGAAGCACCCCTCACTACACAAATGGAGTCATTAACGATCACATAAATACAAAAGAATGTGCCTACAACATCTTCTTTGTAGATTAAGGATGTTGGTTGTGGGGAATACTCTATTTAAAGTACCTTTAATGGAAAATAGTTATCTCTTTCTCCTAGGTCTTTTGGGAAGCCTCAAAACACAGTAATGAAACAAGATAAAGCAAAAGAAATAGTCAGATACTTAGATTCATGCTCTTTCATTAGGTGGGGAGATTTATAAGAATAATCTCTGAATGAAGATGTTAATCACTGGCTATACAGAGAAGAAGATGACATGACAATACCTAAGTTACCCTTAGATCAGTATGGCAACAGATTCAGGATTCTACAAAAACATGGGTATGATGGCACCATAGGCTTGGGATTACAAAAGAAAGGAAGATTAGAACCCATTGTATCGAATGAAAACCCAAAGAATCAAGGGTTAGGATATAAACATGTACCAAATATAATAGAAGCAAGACAACGTACACTAGATATACTGAACAGACCAAGGCTACCATTAGAGTACATACCTCAAAGTCAGTTGTCAACATGAGCATTTCCTTCTTCATCTCAGACAAGAAAGAATGTACCAACATCTCCTAGTACAAAATCAAATGGTGAAGATATGAGACAACTTCTACATGAACCTAGTACTGAGTCACCCACCACTATAGTATCTGAAACATCCGCACAAGCAAACATGGTAATGAACACAAGATTACCACCAATAAAAGAGCCTAATCCTTAGTTGTTGTCAATATTTTTGCCAAGGGAAACAATTCAAGCTCAACCCAATGAATCAGACGAAGAAAGACTACAACAACTTATACCAAGTTTAAGAAGGGTGACCCCCATAAAAAGGAGGCACGTAAATATACAATAAAATTAGATGCAAGAACAAGAGGAGATAAGTGATACAACCTCATAAGCTGAAACATACATAGAAAGTGAGATAGATTCTCACGACTATGAATTCCTGTCTGATCATGATTCCAACCCATGAACAATAGACATGATAGATGATCACAAATTGCCTATAGATGATCAAAATATATTAGGACACTCAAACAACCAGGTATGCATGTTATCATAATTTGTTACAATAGAAGGGAGCAATGAATTACCCCTTGTACACTCACATTTGATTGATTGGGGATGAGAAGGAAAACCAACTCTAGATTGGTTTGAGAATGATGAAGCTATTGCAGAATTCCTTGGTGTCAGAGAAGGGTTTCCACAAGGTGATCACAAGGTAGGATTTGTTGTAGACCTAGATAGAATAACATACTTTCGAGAGGGAAGTGCCTCTATGATAGAAGATATGGATGAAAGTGATCACAACGGCAAGAGTAAGATAGACACCTCCCTATTGAAAAAGAGAATTCAACATTACTCATGGAAGAAATTGAAGAAGTCAATATAGGAGAAGGAGAAGTTGTATGTAATATCCACTTAGCAAAATCATTAAACCAAGAAGAAAAGGACAAATTCATATAGTTTTCAACCAACATCCTATCGATTTCACTTGGTCCTATGTGGATATGCCAGGCCTAGACCTAGAATTGGTGTTACATCATTTACCATTGCTACCAGGAATTAAACCATACAAACAACAACTAAGAAAGATGCATCCACAGATTGCATTACTGGTAAAAATATAACTCTAAAAACTTTTGGATGTGGGCTTCATTAGACCTATTGACTATGCAGAATGGATATCCAATCTGGTACCTATGACTAAGCCCATTGGGGGCATAAGAATCTGTACCAACTTTCAAGATCTAAACAAAGCATGTCCTAAGGTTGATTTCCCATTACCCAACATAGACATGATAATTGACTTAACTGATTGGAATGAAATAATTTCATTAATGGATGGTTTCTCAAGATATAACCAGATCAAGATTGCACCAGAAGATCAACACAAGATGGCATTTACCTGTCCATGGGGAACATACTACTGCAACGTCATGTCATTTGGTCTTAAGAATGTAGGAGCAACATATCAAAGGGCTATGACAACACTGTTTCATGACATGATCCACAACATCATGGAAGACTATGTGGATGATTTATTGGCTAAATCACAGACAAGAGAAGGTCACCTTGAAGTCCTTGCAAAGATATTTGATCGATTCAAGTAGTCCAATGTCAGGTTAAACCCAAAAAAGTGTGTTTGGTGTAACAGCAAGAAAACTTTTAGGATTTATTGTGTCTAACAGAGGAATTGAAGTAGACCCTGCAAAGGTCAAAGCAATCATGGATATGCAACCTCCATCAACACTTAAGAAGTTAAGAGGGTTACAAGGAAGACTATAGTCTATAAGAAGGTTCATGGCACAACTAGTAGATAAATGTCATTCATTTTAGTATTTAATCAGAAAAAGAGTTACCTTCAAATGGATAGAATAGTGCCAAGAAGCTTTTCAAGATTTGAAAGATATCTTCTGAATACTCCAGTATTAGTTCCACCTACTCAAGGAAATCCCCTATTACTATATATATTAGCAACAAACTCATCTTTAGGAGCCTTGTTGACACAACATGATGATCAAGGAAAGGAAAGAGCAATCTACTATATAAGTAGAACCCTAATTGGATATGAGCTTAATTACACTCCTATAGAATGAGCATGTCTAGCAGTGATCTCTGCATCTCAGAAACTTAGACATTATATGCTATCACAAAGTCCAACTCATTGCATGTTTTGATCCACTCAAATATTTGTTAAGCAGAGCAACATTAACTGGAATATTGGCTAAGTGGGTCATGATTTTAAGTTAGTTTGATATAGAATATGTGGACATAAAGGAAATCAAAGGGTAGATTATAGCAGATCAGTTAGTAGAGGCTCCCTTGCAAGATAGTCACCCGCTACTAATAGATTTTCCTGATGAATTTGTGTTTACATTGACAGCATCTACCATGTGGAAATTATACTTTGATGGGTCATACAAATCATCGATCTTGAGATGGGATTTTTTTCATCACCCCTCAAGGTGATTATATCCCTAAGTCATTCAGAATAAATTTTCCCTATACGAACAATATAGCTGAATATGAAGCTCTCATCATAGGACTTCGTACCACTGTACAGTGGAGAATAAAAGAATTACAAGTCTATGGTGGCTCACAACTGATTGTAAATCAAGTCAATTATGACTTTAACACAAAAGATGATAAACTTATGCCTTATAAATAAATGGTAGAAGATTACAAAGAACATTTCAATAACATCACTTTTGAACAGATTCTAAGGATACAGAATAAGGCAACTAATGCCATGGTTACAGTAGGGTCCCTACTAAATATGCCCAATAATGAAACTCAATTTGAGTTTATTGTGTTGGTATAATGGATGACATCATCATGTGTTGCATTGGTTTTGTCATTGATGTCAAAACATGTCTTCTTGGAGGTCTACATTGTTGTTTTGGTACTATGGTTATATTGGTTTACTGTTGAACCATCAATATGGTTCACCAGTATGGTTAGTGGCTTATGCACAGTCACCGATATGTGCTCACCAACAAGTTATATGGTTCACCGGCATCAAGGATATCTTGGAGATCATTTGGTTATGTCAAAGACATGGATTGGAAGTTTGGTTTTGGTGTTTTTCTTATTGGTCTAATCGTGTTGACAAATTTTCCTTTACCAACAGATAGGTCTAGGTTATGGACCGGTACTCCAAATCAGCACAACATGTTATAGAGATTGTCTATTGATTGGTCATTGTGGTAAATGTATTGAGCCGACATGTTTTATCGCATCAAGACTTATTTGTAATTAATTTAATTGTAATATCTTTAGTGAGCCAACCTATACATTTGGTCTTAGGTTTTGTATATATGATTATAAGATCTTATTGAAGATTATCATGATGAGCGTGTTCTAATATTGAAGAATGAAAATAAGCAAATCCTTGTGCGAATCACACATACATTATTTGAAGGTTGAAGGAAGGTTATGAAGGTGTTTTGACACTCATGTTCAGATCTTAACCGGTACTAAATCCAGCATTGGAGATAATATTTTGAGCAGTACATTATCATTGGATTTAACCATCCAATTGTGTAGTCAGTGTGACTCCTATTTTGTGATTGAGCAGTGAGCTCTAGGTGGTTGGCCTTTCTGCATGTGCAAACCCCATTTGTATACACATACTATCTACAGTAGTATCATCTAATTGTGGGTAAGGTTTCCCATCATGGTTTTTCCCTTACCGGGTTTCTACGTCAAAATCTCAGTGTTATGTGTTGTGGATGTTGTTTCTCTTTCTATTTCATGCATTAAGTTATATCGGCACTGCTATAATAGTTAATCTATTTTATCGGCACTTAAGTTTGGTTTACTGACATTAAGTTTAAGTTGGAATAATTTGCATTTGGATTATAATTTATTAATAACTGATTGACAACAGATTCAGCCCTTCTCTCAATTGTCCTTCCTGGTTCCTAACAATTGGTATTAGAGCCAAGTTCTCTTTTTTTCATAAGCCTAACAGCTTGAGGAGATCCTATGGCAACAAATATTTTTAGGAAGGACAGTCCAAAGCTTGATGGAACTAACTATGGTATATGGAAGATCAGAATGGAAACACATCTGAACTACATTGGAAGAGATATATGGGATGTTTCAAAGAATGGTTATGTTGCTCCTATCCAAATCAACCTCATCCACCAACATTGGCTAAGGTCATGGACAATGATTGCAAAGAAAGAGAAGCACTTTTGAGCACATAATCAGATCAGCAAATCATGGGATTATTAGAATGATCTACTGCTAAAGCTATTTGGGATAAACTGGAAACATTGAATGAAAGAGATACCATTGTCAAGATTGAAAAATTGGAATGTTACTGGGTTGGGTATGAAAATTTAAAAATGGAAGAAAATGAAATAATTTTTGCATTTATGGAAAGAGCTAATGAAATTATTTTAGGAATACAATGTTGTGGAGGATCCTTAAGTGAAGATGAAATTGTATCTAAAGTTTTAAGAGAATTGCCACCGGCTTACAAATTGAAAGTAACTGCTTTTAATGAAATGAGAACAATGCCTAATACTTCAGTTTTTAGAGATACTTTGGTTGGAGAACTTTCTACATTTGAGCTTGAGGAATTTGGTCATGTTGCTACTGTGAAGACTGGTTTATCTTTCAAAGCATCATCATCGATATTAGAATCATCATCATCTAACAAAACTGATTGGAAAGCACTTTATGCAAAAGAACTTGAAGATATGAGGAGAGAAAATGAAGAACTTGAAGCACTATTTGCAAGGAAGATGCCTAAAGGTCCAACATGGAGTAAGTATGAAGGTAAAGCACCTTTCAAATGTTTTAATTGCAATAAAGTTGGTCATATAGCATCTAGATGTCCTGATAGACATGCAAGACTAAGGGAGGAAGCAAAAAGATCATATAAGCCTAACCCTGAATATCAAAGATATAGATTCAAGAAAAATAGAGATAAGTCATGTTGCTAGGCAGATGAAGGTGTTACAAATGATTCAGATGAAGATCCAGTAGATAGCGGATGGGTTTTTGTTGCAATAAAAGAAGATCCATCGACACCTATTGTCAAACTGGTAGAGCAGGCACTAGCAGCAAAAATTGAATAAAATGATAAATGGATTATAGATAGTGGATGCACACATCATATGACTAGTGATAAAAGAAAATTCTTATCTTTTCAGGAAATTCATGGAGGCCTAGTAATGTTTGGAGATGATAAAGCTTGTTTAATCAAAGGAAAAGGCACTATATCTTTGGATGGTAAGCACAATACTGACAATGCTTATTATGTAGAAGGTTTAAAGTAATCTTTTGAGTGTTGGTTATTTAGTTGAAAAAGGATTTCAGTTACAATTCAAAAATGCAAAATGCAAAATCATAAATAGAACTGGATTGGAGATTGCAACTGGTAATCAGACTAAAGGTAATATCTTTCACTTGAATATTAGTAATAAAACATGTTTGATTGCACATATTGATGAAAATTGGTTATGGCATGTCATATGAATTATGATTCCATTGTAAAGATCAGTTCAACTAAGGGAGCAAGGGATTTACCTAAGATTGTGAAACCTCATAATCTAATATGTAAGGAATGTCAAATGAGAAAGCAAGTTACAACAACATTTAAGAGCATTACTGAGAAGTCTAATAATATTCTTGATTTAATTCATACTGATTTGTGTGGTCCAACAAGAACAATATGTCTACAAGGTGATAGATACTTTATCCTAATAATTGATGATTATTCTAGAATGTGTTGGGTTACTTTTCTCAAGGAGAAATCAAAAGATTTTGGAAGATTCAAGATATACAAGGCAATGGTAGAAAATGAAACCAACAAGAAAATCAAATGTTTGAGATTAGATCAAGGAGGAGAATTTACATCTAGAGAATTTAATGCATTCTACGAAGTGAATGGAATCAAAAGACAACTATCAGAACCCCGGACACCCCAACAGAATGTAGTTGTGGAAAGGAAGAACAAAACTATTCTGGATGTAATAAGAACTATGTTAATGGAAGGAAATCTACCTCATGTGTACTGGAGAGAAGCAGTGAATACAACGGTTTATACTTTCAACAGAGTTCACATCAAAAGTAAAACCAGTAAGACCCCTTATGAACTATGGTTTGGTCATATTCCTACTCTTTAGTATTTCAGAATATTTGGAAGCAAATTTTATATTAGAAGAGATGAGTATATTGGCAAATTTGATCCTAGAAGTGATGAAGGAATATTTGTTGGTTATTCATCTAAAAGTGAGGCATATAGAAGTTATAATAAAAGGTTACAAAAAATCATTGAGAGTACTAATGTGAAGATAGATGAACATTTTAGAGGAGATTCAAGATCTATTGAACCAATAGTTGAAATCATCATAGATCAATCAACACAGATTGCACCGGTACAAAATGAAAACCTAGTCACACCGGCATCATCAGAAAACTCAATAGTGATTGAAGAATAGCAGCTTGTGAATGTTAATAAGAACAAACCCAGGTATGTAAGATTGAATCATTCAGAGAATCAGATAATTGGAAACAAGAATCAAGGTGTTATGACTAGAGGAAGACTAGCAAATGAAAAGGTATGTTTAATTTCTCAAATTGAACTAGCATCTATTATTGAAGCATGTAAGGATGAACATTGGATAAAAGCAATGGAAGATGAATTAGAACAAATTGAAAAGAACAACACTTGGACATTAGTTCCCTGACCTAAAGAAAAAAATGTAATTGGTGTTGGCATATGCACACTCCAATGAGACATTGTAGGTGATTGAAGGTTTTGTCATTAATGGCAACCTTGAAATCCTATGGCTCCGATAAGGCATTATACTAGTAAGGCATTACACCGGCAAGTTAGTGCACCAGCATCAGCAGATCACACTCTACACCGGCACTTAGGACACCGGCACCGACACAAAGAAAGGAAGTATATCGGCATAGAGGCCGAAAGGATTTTGTTATATTATATTTTGTTTATTATTCAAAAACTTTGTAAGCTGACTTGGCATGTTGTAAAATGACTCTTATATATATAAGATATCATTGTAGACATTTTGTAAGTAAGGAAGTAAGTGAACAATGTGAAGTATGCGAAATATTAAGGCAGACCTATTATGCGAAATATAGGTTGAAGGGTTTATGTAAGAAGTAGAGCAGCAACCGGTACTGAATCAAGCGTTATAGATGCTATTGTAAATTAGTACAAGATATTGGATTTGTATAATCCACATTGTAAGTCAGTGAGACTTTCCATTGAGCAGTGAGCTCTAGGCAGTTGGCCTTCCTGCATGTGCAGGTCCCTATTGTAAGTAATATTCTCTTATTCGCCAATGAGTGAATATTGTGGGTCACAAATCCCATCGAGTTTTTTCCCACACCGAGTTTCCTCATTAAATCCTTGTGTTATGGTGTGCTTTTCATGTGGATGTCCTCAATTTTGTTTATTACATTATTTCTTGCATACCGGTACACTGTTATAATATGTTCTACATGTTTTAAGTTAAGAAATTCTAATTACCGGTTAGATACTGATTCACCCCCCCCTCTCAGTATCTATGGGATTCCTAACATATGGTATCAGAGCTTGGTCTTCTATTTTTAGAAGCCTAACAGCTTGAGGAAGATCTTGACACCGATAAAGATGGAAAATCTGATGAAGCAACTTGAAGGAGCTCTCTCAAACTATGATGCAAAGAAATTGAAAAATATCAAACTAGAAGATGATTTAAGGATAGCTCAGGATGTCATTCAGGCACTTCAAGAGAATCTTACTGTTGCAAGAAATAAGAGAAGAGAACTTTGTGAAAAGTTGCAAAATGAGAATGATGAAAAGGAATCACTTAATGATTAGATAAGCAAGCTAAAACAAGAGAACATGACAACAAAGAATGAGATGTAGGATATGACTATGAGATTTTGTAAATAGATTGAGGATAGGAAGAAGAATGAAGAAGAATTGACCAGAAGACTAAGTGATGCAGCAAATGAAAACACAAGACTTAGCTATGAAAATGACATGTTGAAGACAAATCTGATGCACACTCAGAATGACTCCAATGAATTGATAAGATAGAAAGAGGTCTTAGAAAGAGAACTAGAAACTGCAAATCAATATAAAGAAAAATTCAAGAAAAGCTCAGAGGAACTTGGCACCTTGCTGAAGAATCAAAAACCTAAAGGTGACACTTCTGGAATTGGCTTTGAAGTTGGTGAAAGCTCCGGTACTGCAAATACTCAGGATCACAACAAACCAGTAAGACAACCTAATGCTTATAAATTCAATGGAAAAAGCTTTAACTGTAATAAGTATGGTCATAGAGAAAATGAATGCAGATCTAGAAATTATCGGAATATCAACACACCCACCAGTCAATGTTCAAAATGCAACAAAGTTGGTCACAACTCTGAAAATTGTAGAATGAATGTGAGATGTTATGTTTGTGGAAGATTTGGACATTTATCTAATCAATGCAGAACACAACCCGGCATAGGTTATGGGAAAGCTATTCAAAAGAATAATGTGACATGTTATGCATGTAACAAGATTGGGCATATTGCAAAATTTTGTAGAAGTAAAGGATCATCGGTAGACAACAAAAGTTCTAGCTTGAAGGGTAAAGAAAAAGTTGAAGAGGTTAAGCAAGAATTCTCAAAACAATGGATTAGAAAAGTTGATCTAAACATTGGGAATACTCCTCCACCAGTAGAACCAATCAATGCTTCACCGATAGGATAGAGTAGTACTCCATCGGCAGGAAGTTCTTCATCTAATTGAAGAAAGTTTCCTTGAGGGTTTGGCAATCTAATGACACATGTACTATTATTCCCTTGGTTAGAGATAAGAAGTTGGAAATTACTTATTATCGGCAAGCAATGTTAAGTGAATACTTAACTGACATGCATTTAATGTGGTAGATGGCGAAATGACATTATAAATTTGAGGTTTTGGCTCCATTTCATTTCACCAAGATTTCAAACCTACGAAGAGCGCGAAGATTCTGAGCTAAGGCATTTTGAGCTAAGAGGCAAGAACACTCCAAGCAATCATCCATCCTAAAGGCAGTAAAAGGTATTTTATCATGGCTTCGACCTCTGCAATTGAATATATAGCAAACCCTACTATTGTCAAAATTATAAAAAGACCTAGGCCCATATTTCAATTAGTTCCCAAGGTAGAAAAGAAATATGATACCATAGGTGCTTTTTCTCAAATTCCTAAGGGAGTTGTTTATGTTGAAGATCCCAGAATTTACATTCACTGTAACATTGAGGAACTAGGAGATGAAGAGATTAAAACCATGTTTAAAATTATCATATGTGATGAATCTGGCAATGTAAAAGATGAACATAAGATCATTGAAACCCTAGGATTTATAGAGATCCTTAGCATTCCCGAATTCCCCAAGGACATGATTAGGATAGTCTTAAGCAAGGTACATGGTGAATTTTTCTGGCTAGATGCAATCCACAAAATCACTAAGGACGCTGTGAAAGCTATCATAGGGTTACCGAGCACCGGTAAAAGGCCAGACAAAACTAAGAAGGTTTCCAATGACCTAGTTACTCAGTTAACTGGTGCTACATCCGATAAAAGGTCCTTAAGAGTAAATGATGTAACAGACATTAATGTGAGATCTATCAGCATGATATTAGGGTATAAATCTACTCATGCAAATAGACTTAATTCAGTTTCAAGTTTATGCATTAAGAGTGCTTATGATATGGTCACAGAAAATGCAAAGATTGATGTATGTGAGTGGTTAAAGGATGAATTAATTGACAACTTAGGCAAGATTAAGAAGGACAAGAAAGGAACTTTCAGGTTTGGAAATCTGCTATTATGTCTGATGCTACATATAACCAAACAGGTTCTCGGTATAGGCTACAAAGAACTTGGATATGATATACTGGTAGGAAAATAGTTAATATAACTATTCAATAATATGGGAGATGACAAGGAAAACAATATCCATGATTTCTTTCAAGCACTAAAGGTCAAAATGAAGAAAAGAATCTGACTATCACAAAAGATTGTTGACAAATATAAGGATGAAATATTCTTTGCAATTAAGAAGGATGAGATCTGGATGGAAGCAGTCATCCCTAGGACAGTCTGGGTAACAGAGATGGGTTATGAAATAGATGATCATATAATTGAAACATATGCTAGAGCACTTCTGGAAGCCCCTAAAGAACCTAAGGAAGAAGTATTTGGTAGTGCAGAAACTATTGAAAGCCAAATACAATCTAAGAAAAGAGTGAAAAAGGTTGAGGTAGTTGTAAGAAAAGGTTCCAGATAGGCAAAGGCCATTAAAGAAGATGTGTTAAAGCAAACCGGTATAATAGAGGATGAGTTAGTAGCTTCACAACTTGAAACTCACCTATCACCGGTAGGTACTTCTTCAAAGAGTGACATGCCTGCAACTTTCAAAAGAGTTGTAAGGAAAAGAGATTCTTCACTAGCAACCACACACTCACCTAGGAGGACAAGACAAAAAGAACAAGCAATGAGATCTTCGATAAGAAAGGTCACACCAAAGAAGAAGAAACTAACACCCAAAAAGAAGAAGAGGACAAACAAGGACTTGGCTCCTCTTGATATACTATTGAATGAAATTACAGAGGAAGGCAAATTGAAGAATATAGAGAAAATATATGACACTCTGACAACTGATGAAAAAGAACAAGTAAAAAATAGTGTTATATTACATATGGATATGTACAAGAAATTTTTTATGGAAGTAGTAAATGAAATTCCAGATGAACTATTTAAGAGACTGGAAGCAAGAAGACAAGCAGTAATAGAACTGGACAAGAAAATAAAGATAGAGAAGCTACTTGTTGTATATCCAGTGAATTCACCCAAAGAAATTGATGACTTAATTGCCCAAGCCAACCAGTCAGTATTTTCTACTGCACACCGACACATTGCTTTAATGGTTGGAAGAGTTAATGAGGTGACTGAGGAGACAAAAAAATGGATGGGATATATTCCTAGTTGAAAAAGAAAAACAGGAAGAATACAGGAACCCCAAACCTATAAAGGTATATCAGAAAGAAAGAGACAAGGGTAAAGGTAAAGTTGGTGGACCACCTAGTATCAAGGTTAAAGATAACTTTCCCCCACCTCCTTTGATTACTCCACTGGTAAAAACAAAAGCTACAGAAGATCAACCGGCAACCAAAAGTATGGATGTAGAGGATGGTAATCCTAATCCTGAAGTCTTATAAACTATGGATGTTGATACTCAAAAGATCAACATTGTGGTAGACAAAGATACAGCTGGTAAGACTGACATGGCTAGTGAGCCTCCGGTAGCTGAGCAAAATGATAACACACAAGAGAAACCGTCAGATGAAAAAGAGAAAAAGTTAGAGACTTAGATTGAGACAATGCAACAAACAAACAAACAAATAGAGAAAAAGGCTCCTAAATAGGAACAGGAACAAGAACAGAAGGAAATAGTGCCACTGACAACTGGAGAAGTAGAAAAACCATTGCTTAAGGAAATGTAGACACAAACAGACCTACCAAAAGTCAATACAAGCTTGGTTACTTCCACTGGTAGTACTCATAATCTAAGTTCATCATCAGGCTACAAATCAACTAATGTGATTGAGGTACTATTGGACTCAATTAAAAAGATAATAGACTACAGCTCACAAGCCTATAAGGTAATAGATAATACCATACCAATTTTGAAGGTAATTGCTCCTAACTGTAATATAGATAATAAATATTCTTTAGGACAACTTGATACCTTGTGTAAATATATCACAAAAAACATTGAGAAAATAAAGGAAGAGACATTGAAGGATAAAGTAGAAATTGAAAAGCAGAAATTCTTTGATGAGCAAATAAAGAAGTGTAACAGAGATTTTGACACACTTCTACCAGAATTGTGTAATTTATTGAAAGAGTACAAGACTCTGTACAAAGACACCTGTAAGACAGAATTTTTGACTATAGATATAGATAAAAAGATGAGCAAGGTACAGGATGAAATCAATAAAATTGCAGATAATTTTATTAACTCATCTGATACACTATCAGTTTTTTAGGAGAAGATAACAAATTTTGAAGAAGAATTACTTAAATTTGAAAGAGAAAAAGAGAGAATAGTGAATAAGGCAAAACATCTAAGATTAAAACTGAGTCCAAGATTGGACTATCTAGCATCACTGTAGAAGGAAATATCTAAGGCAATAATACAGGGACAGAAAACACCGGCAGAGCATTTGCAGCATCTCATCGGTACAATTAAGAGAATAGAGATAGCAATAAGAGATAGTAAAAAGTTTATGGAAAGTATAAACTTGATTTTGGCGGATCTATTTCAAATTGTAACTACCCAGTTACAAGGTTGAAACTACAAACTCTACTAACATCTTGACAACCTTTGTCATTGATGCCAAAGGGGGAGTAGTGGGATGAGAAAATTCAACATCACAGGAATCATATGCTTAGGGGGAGCACAGACATTTTTGGTAACATTTTTGGATACACTTTTGAAATTTCTCATGAGTGTTGCCATCAATGCCAAAGGGGGAGATTGTTGACATATGCACACTCCAATGAGACATTGTAGGTGATTGAAGGTTTTGTCATTAATGGAAACCTTGCAATCCTATGGCTCCGGCAAGGCATTATACCTACAAGGCATTACACCGGCAAGTTAGTGCACCGACATCAGCAGATCACACTCTACATCGACACTCAGGACACCGGCACTGACACAAAGAAAGAAAGTATACCGACACAGAGGCCGATAGGATTTTGTTATATTATATTTTGTTTATTATTGGAAAACTTTGTAAGCTGAATTGACATGTTGTAAAATGACTCTTATATATAAAAGAGATCATTGTAGACATTTTGTAAGTAAGGAAGTAAGTGAACAAAGTGATGTATACAAAATATTAAGGCATACCTATTATGTGAAATATAGGTTGAAGGGTTTATGTAAGAAGCAGAGCAGCAACCAGTTCCGAATCAAGTATTATAGATGCTATTGTAAAGTAGTACAAGATATTGGATTTGTATAATCCACATTGTAAGTCAGTGAGGCTTTCCATTGAGCAGTGAGCTCTAGGCAGTTGGCCTTCCTGCATGTGCAGGCCCCTATTTTAAGTAATATTCTCTTATTGGCCAGTGAGTGAATATTGTGGGTCACAAATCCCATCAAGGTTTTTCCCACACCGGGTTTCCTCGTTAAATCCTTGTGTTATGGTGTGCTTTTCATGTGGTTGTTCTTAATTTTGTTTATTACATTATTTCTTGCATACCGGTACATTGTTATAATATGTTCTGCATGTTTTAAGTTAAGATATTCTAATTATCGGTTAGATACTGATTCACCCCCCCCCTCTCAGTATCTGTGGGATTCCTAACAATTGCAACTAAATGGGTATATAGAAATAAACTTAATGAGAATAGTGAAGTAATTAGGAACAAAGAAAAATTAGTTTGTAAAGGTTATTCATAGAAAGAAGGAATTTATTATAATGAAACCTTTGCACTGGTAGCCAGAATTGAGGTAGTTAGACTATTTCTTGTATTTGCAGCTCATAAGAACTATAAAGTTTATCAGATGGATGTAAAATGTGCATTTTTTAATGTAGATCTTGAGGAGGAAGTTTACATTGAATAGCCTAATGGATTTACTTTGATAGATAATAAGGATATGGTTTGCAGGTTAAGGAAATCTTTATATGGATTGAAGAAAGCTCCCAGAGCTTGGTATGCTAGATTGGATAAATATCTTTTGAAGCTTGGTTACACAAAAGGTAATGCTGGCAACAATTTGTATTACAAACTTACCAATGATGATATTTTGGTTATTGAAGTATTTGTAGATGATATCATTTTTGGAGGTGAAGATGGATTGCGTAAGGACTTTGCTAACCAAAGGCAAAAAGAATTTGAAATGTCTATGATTGGAGAGATAAAAAAATTTATAGGTTGCAGATTTCACAAACAGATAAATGTATATTCATATGTCAAACAAAGTACTTGAAGGAACTTTTGAAGAAATTTGGTATGGAAAATTCAAAACCGGTAAGTACTCCTATGACTACAACTGATAAATTGGCATTGAAGGATGATTCAACTCCTATTATTCTGACAAGATACAAATCTATGATTGGAGGTTTACTATATTTCACACAAACAAGACCTGATATAATGAATGTAGTATGTATTGTTTCAATATTTCAAATCAATCCTAATGAAAATCATGAATCGATAGTTAAAAGGATTTTCCGGTACTTACAAGGCATAACAAATATTGGTTTATGGTATCCTAAAGATGAAGACTTTGATTTATGTGCATAGACTAATGCAAATTGGGCAGGAGATGTAGATGACAGAAAGAGTACCACTAGTGGTGCATTCTTTCCTAGTAGCAGATTAATTTCATGGATTAGCAAGAACCAGACTTGTACATCATTATCAACAACAAAATTAGAGTGTGTTGCAGTAGCAACTAATTGTACTCAGGTATTATGGATCAAGAAAATGTTGAAGGATATAAAGGTAAAATGCAAAGAACCAATAATTATTTATTGTGATAATTCAATAGCAATTGATATATCAAAGAATCTGGTATTTCACTCTAAGACAAAGCATGTTTCTATTAAGTATAATTTTCTAAAAGAGAATGTTGAATCAAATGAAGTGAAATTGGTTTATGTGAATACTAAAGAGCAAATTGTAGATATCTTTACAAAGCCTTTGCCTAAGGAAACATTTGAATATCTCAGAGAGAAACTTGGGGTAATTTCACCACCGGCAGAGACTTAGATGTTGAAGATTGGCATCAAACTGGCAGGGACTAAACAAAAAAATCTTTTTCCAAATTTGATGGAGGAGAGCTACTTCTCAGGGGGAGTAGTTGGTTGAATGTTATGTTTTTAATTCTTAACTGCTTTGGCATTTGATGTCAAAGGGGGAGAGATATCTATGGAAAAACATTATTCCTTGGTGGAGAGATATACTCTTTGGAGAGATTTATTTTGGTTTTGGTTATGTAACAAACTTTGTATTGATCTATCATTGGGAGATTGTTAGTTTATTATTTTTGGCATTCTGTTTTTGGCACTTAGATGTTCTTCCATCTAGTGTTACCATCAATGCCAAAGGGGGAGATTGTTGGTATTATGGATGACTTCATCATGTGTTGCATTGGTTTTGTCATTGATGTCAACATTTATCTTATTGGAGGTCTACATTTTTGTTTTGGTACTATGGTTATATTGGTTTACTGTTGAACCGACAATATGGTTCACTGGTATGGTTAGTGGCTTATGCATAGTCACCGGTATGTGTTCACCAGCAGGTTATATGGTTCATTGACAATGATGATATCTTGGAGATCATTTGGTTATGTCTAAGAAATGGATTGGAAGTTTGGTTTTGGTGTTTTTCTTATTGGTCTAATCGACTTGACAGATTTGCCTTTACTGGCAGATAGGTCTAGGTTATGGACCGATACTCCAGATCAGCACGACATGTTATAGAGATTGTTTATTGATTGGTCATTGCGGTAAATGTATTCAGTTGACATGTTAAATTGCATCAAGACTTATTTGTAATTGATTTAATTGTAATATCTTTAGTGAGCCGACCTATACATTTGGTCTTAGGTTTTGTATATATGATTATAAGATCTTATTGAAGATCATCATGATGAGTGTATTCGAATATTGAAGAGCGAAAATAAGTAGATCCTTGTGCGAATCACGCAGACATTATTTGAAGGTTGAAGGAAGGTTATGAAGGTGTTTTGGCACTCATGTTAAGAGCTCAACCGGTACTAAATCCAACATTGGAGATGATATTTTGAGCAGTACATTATCATTGGATTTAACCATCCAATTGTGTAGTCAGTGTGACTCCTATTTTGTGATTGAGTAGTGAGCTCTAGGCAGTTGGCCTTTCTGCATGTACAGACCCCATTTGTATACACATAATATCTGTAGTAGTATCATCTAATTGTGGGTAAGGTTTCCCATTGTGGTTTTTCCCTTACCAAGTTTCCACGTTAAAATCTTGGTGTTATGTGTTGTGGATGTTGTTTCTCTTTCTCTTTCATGCATTAAGTTATACCGGTACTACTATAATTGTTAATCTATTTTACCAACACTTAAGTTTGGTTTACCAGATTTAAGTTTAAGTTGGAATAATTTGCATTTGGATTATAATTTATTAATAACTAATTCACCCCCCCTCTCAGTTGTCCTTCTCGGGTCCTTACATATTGTAGAACAATTGATGATACCGACATATGAGATTCCCTCATCAAAATATCTATGTGTAATTATGGGTCCTGAATCCACATGATATAATGAGATATACACATACTTACATACTCAATAAATGTCTCTTGATTTGTCTAGAAATCAAAAGAAAACTCTAATTTGTCAGGCATCCAGACACACGATTATTGCTGACACATTGTATAAAAAGGGCTTTGATGGAACCCTTCTCTAATATATTGAAAAAGAAGAAGCACAACTTTCCCTAAAAGAGGTACATGATGGAATTTGTGGGGCACATCAAAGTGGCCTGCCACTATCAAAGAAATTGTTAAGAACTGGATACTATTGGCCAACTATGGAAAAAGATGCCTATAAATATGTATAAAAATGTAAACAATGTCAAATGCATGGAGACCTCATTCATGCACTAGCACAAGATCTTCAACCTATTACATCACCATGGCCATTTTCACAATGGGGGTTAGATCTAGTTGGTAAAGTTAATCCTACTTCTTCCAATGGGCACAAATTCATCTTAACGGCTACAGAGTATTTTACTAAATGGGTAGAGCCAATTCCCCTTACATACACCACTAGTAAGCAAATAGTGAAATTCATGCTTAATTACATTGTCTGTTGGTATGAGATTCCAATGTGCATAGTGACTAACAATGGACGTCCATTCAAAAATCAAGAAATGAGAGAATTGTGTGAAAATTATCAAATACAATAGAGATTTGCAACACCATATTATCTGCAAAGCAATGGACAAGAAGAGGCAACAAACAAGACAATATTAAAGATCCTAAAGAAGGTTTTCACTTATGCAGGATGGGATGGGCATCCCCAGTTAAATCCCACTCTTTGGGCTTATAAAATAGGAGTAGGCACCCCTATAGGAGCAATACCATATTCATTGGTCTATGGTACAGAAGCGATGCTACCTATTGAAATAGAACTACCATCTTTAAGAGTCTTCTTAAAAAACATCATATCAAAGGAAGACTATCAGGTTGTAAGATTACAAGAGCTTGAAATGCTCGATGAAAAGAGACAAACTACTTTAAATCATTTACAAGGTTACTAGAACAAATTGAGAAGGAGTTACAATAAACTGTTAGATTCAATGATAGTCCCACAAACACTGAGAGGGGGGGGGGTAACCAGTTAGTTGAATATTTAAACTTATTTATAACTTTGCCACCCAAAACAATGTATCGATAAACAAGAATTAATGCAGTAAACAAAAATAATAGAGATAGCATAGAAACACACCATAACACAAGATATTTAACGAGGAAACCCAGTGTGGGAAAAAACTCAATGGGATTTGTGACCCACAATATTTACTCACTAGCCAATGAATAAATACTACTTACAATAGGGGCCTGCACATGCAGGGAGGCCAACAGCTTAGAGCTCACTGCTCAATGAAGAGTCTCACTAACTACAAAATGGATTATTAAATCCAATACAATATACTCCTCAAAACAACATCTCTAATGCCAGGTTCAGTACCAGTTTAAGCTCAGATAGATACCTTAACCAAAAACCTTCATTGCCACTAAACAATTATCTTCTACCATACCTATCATATCAAAATGATCTATAAGATCTCATACATATATGAGTCTTTTAAAATATACCAAGTCAGCTTACAAAAGATAATTATATTACAATAAAAAAAAGTTCATCCCATGTCGGCCTGAGTGTCGGTATGATTTGTTCTTGATGTAATCTAAATGCCAGTGTAAGCGCCTGCCGATGTTGGTGTCTGCCAATGCATGTAGAAACCTATTGTCGGTTGGTTACCAGTTTGTTGCCATAAATGACAACATCAACTATTCTCATATGAGTGTATAATTCCAATAATCTCCCCCTTTGGCAGTGATGGCAATACTCATGATAAATATCTAAAACTGTTATCCCAAAACTAAAATCCAAAAAGAAGTGCTCCCCCTAAGCAAGTGATCTCCTTTGTACATGCAGTTTTATCTCCACTACTCCCCCTTTGACATCAATGAAAAAGGATGTCATAAATAATCAAAAGAGTACAAATATGCTACCTCAAGGTCTATAACTAGTTGGTTACTATCTAAAAAATATCTACCAAAACTAGATTCAAACTCTGCATAAACTTGTTGTTGTCAGTCAAAGTTACCTCAGTCTGTTGGATCATACCAGTGAGATAGTGCATTTTTTGCTCCAGTGATCATTCTCTAGGAATTGTTGCCTTAGTCAGTTCAGCTCTCTGAGTAATAAAACTATCCAACCTCGGACCAAGTTTATTCTTTAGTTCACGAGATTTCAGCCTTATTCTTGCCTTTTATTTCTCAAGTTTCTCCGACTTCTCCTCAAAATCTACCATTTCCTGCTCAAAAACTAATGTGAGTTCAGATGAACCTATCATATTATGCTCTATCTCATCACTTTCTTTCTGTGTCTTCCCAATTTCCACATCTATATCCTCTGTCAAATAGTAAGGTTTACATGCTTCTCTATATAATTCCTTATATTCCAAAATTGTAGAATTAAGTATCAGTAAAAGTGTGTCCAAGTGATCAGTACAATTCTTTATAGTGTTCTCAAAGAATGTATTTTTATATTTGTCAACTCTCTCCTTAATGGTATCCTCATTTACCTTTTCCAGAGTTATGACATTATCAACAATGAATTTGGACAATGTGTCCAATTTACCTAAAGAATCATTAATGTGCTCTATCTAACAATTAGGTGCAATCATATTCAGGATAGTTAAAGTGTTATCAATAGCCTTAAATGATAAGGCATTGTAGTCTGTTATCCTCTTAAAAGAATCCAATAGAACCTCTATGATGTTAGTCAGTTTGAATTCTCCTACTGATGTCCTAGATTCTCCAACTACCTTTATTATTTGTTCCTTATTGCCAAAAATTTGTTGCTCTTTACTTATATTTTCTTCCGGTGGATCTGTCTGTATATATACCTCTACCTTTGATGGTTTCTCAGTTTGATTAAGCACCTCTGCAACTATCAGTTTCCCATACTCAACATGAACCTCTGCCTTAGATTGTTTCTCAATCTGTACAACTATCGGTTGCTTAGCTTGTGTCGGTATCCCAATTTCCTGAGAGTCAACAATGTGTACCAACATCTCAGAGATCTTGTTATCCTTGACATCATCTGCCTTAACCTCTACAGTCTCTATCCACATTCATGGTAAAAAGTATTTCTGACTTTGGGTTAGTATCATCATGAGTTACCTCATCAGTTGCCTTATTCGATTGATTTTCTGTGTGTACCGGTGATGTTGAAGTTAATGCAGGGGTGTCCTGAGCCAGTGGAGGGATGTTATCTATTACTTTTATAGCAGGTACACCACCTACTTTACCTTTTCCCTTATCTTTTTGATATACCTTGAATGTCTTGTCCACTTTCGGTCTATTTCTTTCCTCTTGATTTTCCTTCTCAACAAAAAATATGTCACATTTATCTGCAGTCTCATGTGCAATTTCCTTAACTCATCCAACCATCAGGCTTACTTGTCGGTGTCCATAGACAAATACAGACTGATTAGCTTCAGATATAAGCTCATCTATCTCTTCCTTAGAGTTTACCAGATGTACAGCCAAAAGTGCTTCAACTTTCAACTTCTTATCCAGTTCCATCACAGATAGCCTTTTAGCTTCCAATCTCATGTATAAATCATTGGGTAAATCATCAATTACTTCTATCAAAACTTTCTTGTAAATATCCAAATGTAAAATAATTCTTTCTTCAATAGTTTGTTTGTCAGAATCCTTAAAATAATTATACAATTTGTTTACATTTACAAGATTACCTTCCTGTGTAATCTCATTCAATAGATCATCCAATGTAGGGGTAATCAGTGTCTATTTCTTCATTGGTGTAAGTTTCTTCTATGGTTCCCTAATTGCTTGTTGCTTTTTCCTTAGTGTCCTAGTCTTTTTGGGTGGAGGAGAGGGTACCGATGAGGGTTTTCTCTTCCTTTCAACTCTTTTAAACTCAATAGCCTTGCCACTGTCAGTATCAGAAGATGTTACAATCAGTGAAACAAGTGCTTCTGGTTGCAATCCTTCAATCTAACTAGTTGATATACCACTGATATTCATGACATTTTCCTTTATTTCATTGACCTTCTTAGAGGCATCTCAAATAAACTTTTCTCTTCTTTTCCTCCTCTTCTGCATAGATACATTACTCTCAATGGTTTCAACACTACCAAATAATTTTTGAGATGGTTCCATGGGTGCATCAAGTAATGTCTTTGCATATGTCTCCAGAATAGGTAGGTCTCCTTCATAACCCATCTTAGTAACCCAAATAGTTCTAGGGCTTACTACTTCCATCCAAGTTTCATCTTGCTTAATGACATAACAGATTTGTTTGTCATGCTTATCAACTATGCTCTGCAGTAACGTTTCTCTAGCTCTCATCTTAGTTTGAAATGTTTTGAAGTAATCTGCAATGTTCTTATAACAATTAGTGCCCATACCGGTGAAAACTTCCTGAATCTATTTGCCTACCAGGATGTCATAACCAAAATCTTTGTGATCTATCTCGGGTATCTCTCTGGTAAAGTATAGCATCAAGCACACTAGTAGGTTCCCAAAATGGAAAGTACCTTTCTTATTTCCCTTAATCTTCTTCAAATTGTCAATCAGTTCATCTTTAAGCCATTCACAAACATCAATCTTAGCATTATTGTTCACCATCTCATATGCACTATGAATACAAAGACTAGAAACAAAATTCAGTCTATTTGCATGTGTTGCTTTATATCCAGGTATCATACTCACATATCTCACATTTATATCCTTAACATCATTGACACTAAGTGATCTTCTATTAGATGTGGCTTCGGTTAAGCTTGTCACACTCTTGTTGGATATTTTCTTGGTTTTATCAGGCCTACTACTGGTTGAAGGTAAACTAGTAACTAGCTTAATTTATTCCTTGGTTATCTTGCAAAATGACCCTAACCACATGAACTCTCCATGGACTCTGCTCAGTACAAGCGTACTACTTCCTTTGGAAATTTGGGAATGTTCATTATTTATACAAAACCTGAGTCTTCCACAATCTTATGTTCAGATTTAATTACACCTTGTTCATTGGTAATAACCTCATTAAACATTTTCCTCAAATCCTCAACCCCTAGGTCTTCTATGTTGCAATGTATGTAGATTCTAGGGTCTTCAGCAAATGCTACACCCTTCAGAATTTTTGAAAAACCTCCAACAGAATCATCCTGTTTTACAATCTTAGGGATAATCTTAAACACGGGTCTAGGGTGTTGGATGTTTTCAATAATGGTAAGGTTTGCAATAAACTCAGGAACAGAAGATGAGGTTGCCATTTCAAAAGACAAATACCTCTTATCTGAAATTCTTTGAATGCCTGAAAGTCACTTTGCAGCTTTGCCTTAGAATTCCCTTTCTCAGTTTTGCACTCTCTGATTATTTGAATGCTTGGTGAGTTGAAAATGAGGGATTTTCGGTGCTTTATAGTGAAATGTCTTCTAACAACCGCATTAAATGCTCGTCGTTTAACTTAAAACTTAACACGTGTCGGTAAAGAAGAAATGTATCTTCTCACCATCAACCGAGGGTAGAATGCATGATTTTCAATTTATTGCAGTACCTCCTAAGGATTATTCCTTAATCGGATGAAGAATCTCCTATTAGTGCAGAGACAGTTTCATCAATTCTCTAATCACTCTTCTTAATCCATTGTTTTGAAGATTCTTGCTTTACTTCATCTACCTTTTATTTTCCCTTCACACTAGATCCTTTATTGTTTGCCGGTATAGTCTTTCTTCTACAAAATTTTGTAATATTACATGCATAACATGTTGCATTATTCCTCTAAATAGCCTTTCCATATCCTTGACCAGTTTGTGATCTACATTGATTAGATAAATGCACAAATCTACCACAAACATAGCATTTCACATTCATTCTACAATTTTTTGAATTATGACCAACTTTGTTGCATTTGGAAATTGACTGGTGGGTGAGTTTGTATTCTGATTATTTATAAATCTACACTGATTTTCTCTATGACCATATTTGTTTCAATTGAAGCATTTCCCATTAAATTTATAAGCATTAGGTTGTCTTACCGGTTTGTTATGATCTTGATTGTTTGCAGTAATAGAACTCTCTCCATGTTCAAAACATAGTCCAACTATATCTCCATCAGATTTTTGTCTTTTCAGCATGTCATCAAGCCTTTCTGAACTTTTCTTGAATTTGTCTTTGTGTTCATTTGCAACGATCAACTCATTTTCCAAAATTCTAACTTTTCTTGTAAGCTCCTCCTTATCATGTTGCATGTGAATCAGATATGTCTTTAGCATATCATTCTCATGACAAAGTCTCAGATTTTCATTTCCTACATCATTAAGTCTCCTATTCAAGTCTTCTTCATTCTTCTTTTTGTCTTCAATATCCTTACATAACCTCATAGTCATATCTTGTATTTCATTCCTCAAGTTACTATTTTCTTGTCTCATCTTATTTACAATGTCTCTAAGAGTTTCCTTTTCATCATCATCATTCTGCATTTTATCATGAAGTTATTTTCTCTTATTTTGTGCTATAACCAGGTTCTACTGAAGTCCTTTAATGAATTCCTTAGCAGTCCTCAGATCATCTTCAAGTTTGATATTCTTCAATTTTCTGCATCAAAATCTTCAAGAGCTCCTTCCAACTATTTTCTTAAATCCTCCATCGGTACCAGTTTCAGAATCTTCCTCAAGCTATAAGGCTTTTGCAAATAGAGGACCAAGCTCTGATACCAATTGTTAGATTCAATGATAGTCCCATAGACACTGAGAGGGGGGGCTGATTCAGTGTCTAACCGGTTAGTTAAATATTTAAACTTATTTATAACTTTGCCACCCAAAATAGTGTACCGGTAAACAAGAATTAATGCTGTAAATAGAAATAATAGAGACAACATAGAAACACACCGTAACACAAGATATTTAACAAGGAAACCCAGTGTGGGAAAAACCTCGGTGGGATTTGTGACCCACAATATTTACTCATTGGCCAGTGAATAAATACTACTTACAATAGGTGCCTGCACATGCAGGGAGGCCAATAGCCCAGAGCTCACTACTCAATGAAGAGTCTCACTGACTACAAAATGGATTATTAAATCCAATAAAATGTACTCCTCAAAAGAATATCTCTAATGCCAAGTTCAGTAGCATTTTAAGCTCAGATAGATACCTTAACTGAAAACCTTCACTGCAACTAAGAAATTATCTTCTACCATACCTATCATCTCAAAATGATATATAAGATCTCATACATATATGAGTCTTTTACAATATACCAAGTCAACTTACAAAAGATAATTATATTACAATAAACAAAAGTTTATCCCATGTCGACATGAGTGCTGATATGTTTTGTTGCCGATGTAATCTAAATGCCGGTGTAAGCGTCTGTTAGTGCCGATGTCTGTCAGTGCATGAAGTTTGTGATGCCAGTGCATGTAGAAACCTATTGTCGGTTGGTTGCCAGTTGTTTGCCATCAATGACAACATCAACTATTCTCATATGAGTGTAGAATGCCAACATAAACAAGTGCACCCAAGGAATTTTGTAGTGGAAGATCTAGTTCTCAAGGAGAACCAAAGGAACCTAGTGGAATGAGAAAAGCGAGGGAAGTTTGCACCTAATTGGATAGGCCCTTTTATCATAACAAGGGTTATAGGAAATGGAACATACAATTTGGCTACAATGGAGGGAGATCCATTCCCTGACCCTATGAACAACATGCACCTTAAATGATATTATATCTAAGAGTTGGGTTAGTTTAGGTTTTAATTTCCACATTGCATATCATTTTCCTTAAAGCACTGCATCACATATAGTTTCCTTTTCAAATGCATTGCATTTGCAAAAAATTTTGCATTAGCATATAGTAGCATTAATAAAACAAGGCAACTGTCCAAATTAATCATTTGTTTGCATTCAAGAGAGACATGGGTCATCTCCTTTCTTAGATATTTGGACATGAAGTCTTTGAGATCCTAAGGTTTTTTTTTTTTCAATATTACCCTGTGACGACGCTTTACTTATGGTTGGGTAGTGATTTCCCTATTTGAGACTTGTTAAACCAAAATCTATCAATTCCTATATCTCAAACACATTAACAAAATCTCTAATTCATTTGAGACACCTAGTTGATCATATGACTAGTGAAAAATCTAAAATTATACTTTAGTGCTGCTGTAATTGTCACACCCAAGTAGGTTTCATTACTTACAAGTCAAGGCAAGAAAATAAAAATGGAAAAAAAGAGCTATACCTCAAGGCAAAAGAAGAATGATATATAACTAAAATATCACGCATACAAAGTGCGATAAAAAGCTTGACTATAGGAGCATGAAAGTAACTCCATGAGGGCTATGAATGCCTGCTGGCAATGGAGCAATATTTGAGAAATTACAGTCTATAACCTCATCGAAGCTCTAAAAGCTTACTGCCAGCAAGGCTCTATTCGAGATGCTTTTGAAAATAGATAATCTACATAGCTAGTCATATAGGATGCTAAGGATCTTTAGTGAACATAGGAGCAGAAATTGACTTAGTTGCACACACATGGGCAAACAAAGATCAAAAATTTCAAGAACCAATGGGGAAGTTTTTCGTGTCTCCATTTGTAAATCCTAGTCACTAAGTGTGTTAATTTGGATGTTCCAAGGGACCTTAAGGATCGATTGACCACTTATCTATGAAATGTTTTGTACCTCCAATTCAATTGGTGTATTACAAAATGCTAAACAAACAAAGCCATCCTTGTTCGAATAGGAAATGCATGTTCATCATGCATATTGCATTAACATAGGTCATGTAAAAAAGTCCTTAAAAAATACAAAAAAATAGTGAAAAACATAAAAATCCAAAAACATAAAAAATATAAAAATCCAAAAACATTCGGAAAAAATCCTGAAATCAACCAAAAAATCCATATAATGTCCTAAAAAAATCTACCAAAAACATTCAAATATCAATCCACAAAATCTAAAAACAATAAAAAAATCAATCCAAAAACTTGCAATAAAATGTCTTGCAAGAAACAAATACCCTACCAGATATCCAACAAACACTTCGCACAAAGTTAACAAAGGATACAACTATCCAGTCAAACATTTGCAATCAACTGATCAAATTGTCTTATCAATCATATCATATCCGTATCAAGTGATCATTATCTTGTCTTAAATAGAAGAGGATACACTCGAAATCAGACAGGTTAGTCTTAAACGGGGTCCACAACTTTCTAAGATTAGACATTATTAACTATCACATCAAGCAATTGAGAAAGAAGGCACAAGGTTAGTATAGCTGCTAAATTTTGTCTAGATCAGTCTTTATCTTTTATCATTTGGTGACAGATCATGTTCCTATGCTACTCAAGGATGTCCACAAGTGACTAGAGGAGCCATGATGGCCATTATCCTTTTTTTTTTTTTGTTGTTTGTGGTGTGAACCAATGAAGTTCTAGGGAAATTGCTCTAGTGGGTGTCTGTGATAGGAGCATTCAGCTTGTGAATGCCACACATACCTCGACCCCTAGTGTATTTCCCAGAATGGAGGTTTTCACTCCTTATTTTCTATGTGTTTGTTTCTTCAATGAGATATCTTTACATCTTGGTTCCTTATACCCTGATGTGCTAAGCTCCATTGTTCAATAATAAGGATCAGTGATGAATATATATTGTGCAATAAATAATGACACGGGTTCATGAATCATTCATTCTCATTCTCATCTCATCTGTTTATTGATAGTTCATTGCTTTCTCATCTTTTTCTAAAACATTTTTTGTCATCTAACATTATTCTTTCATCAATCTCTTCTTTCTTTCATCTTACTAACATTTCTTCAAGGTACATCTGAGTTAAAAGAATATTCTGGCATTATCATACAAAAACAAAAGCTACATCCATATAGTTTTAAGCTACATCCATATAGTTTTTAGTGCATCCATATATTTTTAAGTCACATTCATATAATTTAAATTGCATTTGTATTGCATTTAATGGTCGTCATTCATAAACATCATTTATAAATCATATAGAAAGCATTAAACCATTCATTCATCATTACATCATAAATCATGTAGAAACCATTGCCTTCATAAACATCATTTATAAATCATATAGACATGCATAGCCTAACTTATAGTACCATATAACATACATGGAAAAGAAAGAATAATAGATCACTGCCAAAAAACTACATATCATATAAATAACACAAAAAATGGTAATGTGTCTGAATACAATAAACAAGCTCGAAGGCTTAGATAACATGATCTCAATGTCTCAACCGACACTATCTCGGTCAATAGGTGGATCCTTCCTCCTAGATCCTCCCCCATGATGTCGAGGTGGACCCATGAATCCCCCACTTCTAGTCCGTCGTGAGGTAGATTGACTTGATCTTCTCCCCATAAAAGCACTAAAACTAGGCTCATTTTGGCCCTCAAGAATAGCTCTCTCATAAGCCTATCGATAATAAATAGCCTCCTGTGTAGCAACAAAATATTTATCTGCTTGGCTACATGCCTCTGTCACCAGCCCAAATAACTGATCATATGCATTTATGGTGATCTAAGCTCTCCTAACTGCCTCATCTCTCTCCCTCTAGAGATGATCTCTCTCGGTCTCTAATGCACCATAGTCTCTGCGGAATGCCTCTCACTCAGCATCTTGCCTAGCAACCTCATCCTCTAGACTTTGTATCCGCACTTTGAGAATTTGTGGATCATCATCATCTCCATCACCACCATGTCCTCCTCCTCCCCCCTCTGCAATGGGCATGTCCTCTAGCTTCGTCATATCATCATCATCCCCATCCTCATTGCTCAATGGCTCGAATCATCATCATCCCCACTACTCATAGACTTGGTGTCTCCACCAATGTCTATGTCCTCCTCTCCTCCCTCATCTTCTCCTCCTCCCTCCTCTCTCCCACCACCCTCCTCTCCCCTCCTCTCCCCCATGTTGATCCTTAGTCGATCTCTAGGATGTCGTATCTACTACGATGTGATCATAATAGTTGGATCAGTCAGTGGAATAGGCCTATGTCTACCCCACCATGCATCATACTCAAAAGTAGTCCCTAGATCTATTGCACTTGCACTCCAACCCCATGGTAATTCCTGAAGAGCATCAAACTTGACAGCCACCACATATGGCTGTATGCACACACCCCAATTAGAAACCTCATGAGAAACATGAGCAAAGTACATTGTAACAACATGTGTCACTTGTACCTCCCTAAACTGTATGAGTACCCATCCTCGAAGAGACATCTCAATAATCCTCTACGTCTCAATGGTCCTCCCAATAAGATATCTCTATTGTCTGCGCAAGTGTTGTGCATCATTTGCCCAACCGGGGCAATCTAAATATGGTCTCCAAATAAAATGTTGCAAGATATAAAGTTGATGTCACTAGTACTTGTTACCTGAACCCCTATGTCTTTTACTAGGTATATATTTGAATGCATATGGATCATCAGGCTGCAAGTCAACATGAATAACTGGCCTCGAGTTAGAAATGTGCTTCCAAGCCCAAGTCTGGAGCAATGTCACACCACAACTGATCGATTGGTATCCCAGGTATACAATGTTGTGCATATGATAATAAACCATGCCTAATAGACAAGGACCCCAAGCATATACTCGATAATGAATAATCATATCATGGAGCACTCTGCCCCATCCAACTAGAAATCCATGGCCTCGTATGTCAGGAATCAACAAACCACCTACGATATTGCATAATACCATAGTAAGACGATCATAGTCCAGACGAGCCCAAGGGATATCATAACGACCACTAATCTATAAATCCTTCTTCTCACACTCAAAAAGGGCATAAAATCCAATGACACCATTGTCATGATCATATACAACTCTCATACCATGGATGGGAATATGCAATATACGCCAAACATCCTCTAAGGTAATGCATGCCTCACCAGTAGGAAGATGGAAGGTACATGTCTTAGAATGTGACTGCTCTACTAACACTATAATCAAGGCCCTATTCGCCATAACCTTTGGCAAGTGTAAAACATGATATAATCCCAGATGTCAAATATGTGCAATCTCCTCATCAAGTAAATCAGCTCGAAGATCAAGTCCATTGGTGATGGGGAGGAGTACTCAAGATATTTTTACCTTGCTCAATAGGTAGTTGGGTGATATTTTAGTGGGCTCTTTCCACTCTTCACTTGTCACGTAACAAACCAAAACACTCAAACTCTCTAGGATTGCTCCCTATCAAGTTATGCTCAATAGTTGCTTCAAGCATGGTTGAGATTCACAAGGGTAAATCCAACCTTTAAGCTATGCAATCCTCTAACATGTACTTGAAAGGGTTGCAATAGGTGTTCTAAAGGTGTTTCCATGCCATTCAATTAATTCTTCAATTATCTTCCCATCATTTCTTCATCGTTCCCTCTTTCTCCTATTTTCTAGGCCTAGTAGCCCTAGAGCCCCAATTAGCCCTACCTTACTAGTTTTTGGGCAATTGTTCCAAAAATCGCTCAAAGAACCTTCCAACCTCTTTTGTGATCTGAGTACCCTTTTGGATGAACTTTGGGATCCACTAGGTGAGATAGTCAAGTCTATCCGTACTGGTACGAAACCCAAAAATGGCTTTTATAGAGGGTTTTGGGACTTAGCAGTCTTCTCCAATGGGTTTGTTGTTTCCTCTACTCTACCACACCTCCTTTTTTTCACATAAACTCTGCCACACATTACTTCCTCATGCCAAACACTTGGCACCTTCTCAACTGGTCATCCCTGCAAGCATATGCAACATTTCAATCATTTTCCTAATCGGGCTATGACTGAGATCACCTAGGAAATGATGGCAAGTTTCTTCTCAACAACTTTGAGGACAAACCAAAAAATATTTACACTGTACAAGGGTTCCATAGCTCGAGTCCCAAGGGTTATTGAGAAAAACTTAAGGGATTTCAAGATGGAACCATCACTGGGCTCTTAAACCCTTGCTCAGGCCGAAAGCAATGAGAATTCAAAAACACACTTCAAACCTGCACTAAAAACAATTACAAACACCTATGACATCTACAATGTCATACACCAAACAATCATGTAAGAACAGTAGCAGAATCAATCCATTATGTACGGATTGCTACTCCAAAATTGAGAAAATGCAAGGTAAAATCTAGAAAATGTCTTCACAACCTATTTAGACTTGCTCAAGGCTTTTTCCAACCCATGTACAAACATTCTCAGAGCATTTTATATGCCATCTGGATCCTAACCACTGATGTGCTAAAAAATGCAAAAGTTGCTCAAAAGTTGCAAAATGTTGTCGAGCAACAATGACAACTTTTTCTCAAATGTGCATTTTTACATTTTATGCATTTCTACTCATCCTAAATCTCCTAGGACAACTACATAACATTAAAATGACATGCCTAAATTCATAATGAGGCTTTCCAAGACATTTTACATCAAAATGCAATTTTATGCCATGTTAGGCTTACAAGGGCTCATAGGCCAAATTTGAGCAAACAAATAACCTTGTTGACAATCATCCTTCAAATGCATATCTAACACATGTAGACCTTTGAGTAGTCCATAATTCCAAAATAACGACCATCACACCAAAATCTAGAAAGTGCATCAACAAAATGGTTAGAAGCTAGGTGCTCCTGCACCATACTCCCCCAATCAAAAATAAGTCAAGTGACTCCTTTAGGCAACAAAGAAATGGGAATTCCAAGCTTAGAAAAGTCTGCTTTAGGTACCCAAGTAGCCTCAGATGCTAGAAGGTGCTTCCATTTGATCAAATGCTCCATATAGGCAGTGTGCCTTGTCTACTTGAGAAATCTAGAATCTAACACTTTCTCTACTTGTGGCATGGTTGCAGGTGGTAGTGGTAGGTCTGAAAGTTCTTGAGAGACCTCTGAGACTCTACTTCATTCCTCTAGAAGTGTGCCCTTATACTGCACTAAATCTTCAACATTGAATATGGGAGATAAAGCCATATCTTCAGGTAGGTCTAGTTTGTAGGCATTGTTTCCATACTTTGCCAAGACCTTACAAGGTCCAATCCTCCTCATCTGAAGTTTAATAGGGACACCTTTCTAAAGTCTTTCTTTGTTCAAATGGACCATGACCATGTCCCCAACAACAAATTGTATATCCTTTCTCTTCTCATCTACTTTTTCTTTGATCTTTTGAGAGGTGTCTAGTAAAGTTGTCCTAGCCTGGTCATGAATCTATTGCATTGAATGAGCCATGTCCATAGCATGTCCACTCTTCTATCCCATCTTTCCAACATCTTTGAGCTCCAAAACACCTCTGGGATGAAGGCCATAAACTATCTCAAAAGGGCTCTTACCGGTTGATCTATTCACACTGTCATTGTAGGAAAACTTTGCTTGATGGATGATCTGATCCCAAGCTTGTCCATACTCCTTTGTCAAAAACCTAAGAAGGGTTCCAAGTGTTCTATTGACCACCTCTATTTGGCCATCTGTTTGGGGATGGTAGGCTGAACTAAAAGACAAATTAGTACCCAATCTCTGTCATAAAGTCATCCAAAAATGACCAATAAACTTTGCATCTCTATCTGATACTATGTTGATAGGTAAGCCATGAATCCTATTGACTTCCTTGAAAAACAAGTGAGCAATATGACTAGCATCATGAGTCACCTTACATGGAATAAAATGGGTCATTTTGCTAAACCTATCTACCACAACATAGACGTTATCAAATCCTGATTTGGTCTTAGGCAAACAAACAACAAAATCCATACTTACACACTCCCATGGCCGGTTTGGGATAGGTAAAGGATGATAAATACCAGCATTAGAAGAGGTACCCTTAGCTCTTTGGCAAACCACACATTGCTCCACATATTTCTTGATATCCCTTTGCATCTTAGGCCAATAGTAGAATCTTTGGACAAGTTCCAAAGTCTTATTTAATCCAAAATGTCCACTTAGGCAACCATTATGCTTCTCTTGCATCAAATTTTCTCTCATAGACCCTTTAGGTACACAAATGTCCTCCCTTAAATAAAAGACCATCTTGTAAGGTGAAATCTGCATATTCATAATGAAAATGATTTCTAAACTCTTGACAAACCTTGTAGGAAGCAACAAAGTCTTTATCATTTTGGTATAACCCCTTGAAACTATCCACTCTAATGCTCTTAAGCTGCACTTCTTGCACTACTAGCAACCTTCTACTTAATTCATCAACAACTTTATTGCATTGACCCTTCTTTTGTTTAATGGTAAAGGTATATGACTACAAATACTCTACCCATTTAATATGCCTATGATTCAACTTTTCTTGTCAATTGAGAAAGCTAAGACTTGATTATCAGTATAAACCACAAATTCTTTAGGCAGAAAATAATGCCTCCACTTCCTAAGAGATTGAAAAAGTGCATACAAATCCAAATCATAAGAGGAATACCTTTTCTTGGCATCATTGAGCTTCTCAATGAAAAATGCAATCAGTCTATTGTCTCAACTTAAGAATGCTCCAACTGCTATATTGCTTGCATCACACTCAATGGTGAAAATCTTGTCAAAGTTTGGGAGAACTAGCACCGATTGAGTAGCCACCTTTGTTTTCAAGAGATCAAATCATCTTTGTGCTTCTTTGGTCCATTGGAACTTAGTCTTCACACCTCCTTTGATTGTGTCAAGGATGGGTGCACATATCTCACTCAACCATCTAATGAACTTCCTATAGAATTGTGCTAAGCCATGAAAAATCCTTACTTCACTTGTTGTCTTAGGTGTAGGCTAACTAATTATGGCTTCCACTTTAGAGGTATCCATATTCAAATCACCTCTTGAGATTACAAACCCAAGATATATCAACTCCTATTTCATAAACTCACATTTCTCAAAATTGATGGTTAGTTGCTAATCACATAGTTTCTTCAATACAATCTCTATATGCTTAAGGTGTTAATATTTAAACTTTCTAAAAATTAGGATGTCATCTAAATAAACAACAACAAATTTACCAATATAGTCCTTGAGTACCTCATTCATGAGTCTCATGAATGTTCTAGGAGCATTTTTTAGTCCAAATGGCATAACAAGCCATTCATAGAGTCCTCCTGTGGTCTTGAATGTTGTCTTCCATTCATCTCCCTCCTTGATTCTAATTTGGTGGTAACCACTCTTGAGGTCTATCTTGGTGAAGTATTCATCAGCTCCTAAACAATCCATCAAATCTTCAATTCTTGGAATGGGGAATCTATACCTGATTGTAATCCAATTGATAGCTCTAGAATCAGTGCAAAGTCTCCAAGTACCTCTCTTCTTTGGGGCCAAAATGGTGGGTACTGCACATGGGCTGATGCTCTTCCTTATCAGACCATTGTCTAAGAGTTCTTGTATTTGCTTAGCTACCTCCTTGTTCTGCTCTGGTGTCATTTTATAAGCTACCTTATTAGGCAATGAGGCTCTGGGTATGAAGTCAATTTGGTGACTTATGGCACATTGAGGAGGCAAGGTTGTTGGTGTTCCATCACTGATAATTTTCTTAAACTGATTTAGGATCTGTTGCACTTCATTGGGAATGCTTACTTTCTTCTTTTGGTTTTACTACAATTGCAAACCCCACTCCTTCTCCTTCCTTGAAAGTTTTAATGAACTTCTTCTCACCAACTAATAGCACATTGGGACACTTTACATAATGAATGAGTCATTTTTCCATTAGTTTACTGCAAGCCTTAATCTTTCCTAAAGCATAATTATGAGGAGTTAAAAGTGGAAATTTAGGAGAAACCATAGCACCAAAATGAAAAAACACAAGATAGAGAGAGGCACAATCACACAAGACACCCCCCCAAATTATTCAATCAAGAAATCTCCCTAAAATGATGATTTGGCACTTTATACTTAGTGTGTGTACAATGGGCCACTTGCAAAACAAGGCAAGGTGGACTTCTAATTTCAACTTTACAACTTCTCAAAATGAGATATAAGAGACTTCAACAAATATTGCAAGTGATCTAATCTAAGATCCAAGCAAAATGCAAGTACCAAATAGGCCAAAAATGACCAAATATTGAAAGTACAATTTCTACTCAAAATCGCTACAAACTAATGGCAGATTATGAAAGTAGATGAAAAATTATGCACTTTTGTTAGCCTCCCCTACAATTTTCCATTTTGAATGTTCATACTTGCAGGTTGCCTTATTGTGCCTTTATTTTTGTCGGGTCCTTTGTTCTCCTTCATCTTTGAACCTAAGTCATTGAACTCTTTCTAAAAAAAAAGTTCAATAGGTTCAAGGTTCAAAGTGCATTTTAGAAAAAAAAGTCATTAGCGGTCTTTGTCTTCACGAAAGCAAGCACATTATTGTTATACATTTTGAACTTTTAACTCATGAGCCCTTTTTTTTGGTTCAAGGTTCAAAATGTCTTTTGTGAGTCGCGGTAACGTATTGTTGTATAACAAGCGGATGTCTATATGTTTTAAGTTAGTTTCTAAACTTGAACTTTGAACCAATTTTCAAATGGTTCAAATGGTTCAAGCGGTTCAATGGTTCAAGGCTCTTGCTTAATAATCATTGTTGTTGCTCGTTGTCGGTATTGTTTTGTGCCACTTGTTCATTGTTGTACTTCCTAAATGAGCTTGAACTATTGAACTCTTTGTGAAATGGTTCAAGGTTCATAAGTTCACTTCAAAATTGATTCTAAGGCTTTTGTTGATAATGAAAGTGGCACGGCAAGAAGGAATATTCCCAGTATTCAGCAGTTTAAAATTCTAGATATGGAAAGTAATCATGAGTGCATCAATTATTTATGCGGAAGTGATGGGTAATTAAGAAGGTGTCATATTTTTAGTCATTTCACTATTACTTTGCATGCTTAAGTAAATCATTTTGTGAAGCGTGTGTGGCTTTCTTGATATTTTCCCGTCTGTTCAAAAAGAATGTATGAATTCATTTCCATAGTTTGTAAGGGTTACAACTGCTATACTTGATAAAATTGGAGGCGCCGAAGGTAAAATCAACTCTGATTTCCTGAGAATGTTTTTAGTTTTCATGGTGATAATGGGTAAGTTTAGATGATTCCTCCTACACTTTGTTTCTTTAAGTTCTGAAGATTTATCAGTATAGGAAGAAAATATTTAAATTGTTGGAGTAAAATTCTGCCTTGTTTTAGAATTTATTGGTTAGAAGTATAGATAGGTAGTATGAGGCCGATATTGACGAAGCTTGGCCAAACCTCGTGTCTAGTGAGCATATTACCAGAGCTAGAAGATACTTCCTTGGCTCATGCTGATTTAGGAGATTTCTTAGAGAAAGCCAAGAACCCTCAAACTGGTTCAATGATGGAGAAAATAGTGAAAAGTGGTCTTGTTGAAGCTGTTGTGTTTCCACTTGTTGCACCATGTCCAGATTTGGTAATTGCTTGCATGAATAGGTATGATTCGGAGATGCATCAGAACTAGTAATGGTGAGCTACTAGTCAATATCAACAAAGAAACAGTAATAGCAGCAATGGCAATCCCGCACAAGGAGTTATATGAGGATTGGACCATTGGGAACTCGTATGCCTATTTTTCAGAGAAGAAAAGTAAGTACAGGTTTGTGATTCCTAGGAATTGGCTCCTAAAAGTTTAGAAAGGAGGGTCATGGTTGCCAAAGCCCCTGACTAGAGAGCACTTCATCACAAAAGTGCGGGATATTGTGAAAATTTTGAACTGGGTGAAGGGAAACTCACATTATTTCTATTGGGAAGATTGGATGTACTTTTTCATTCAGGTGTTGTTATCCCATGACAGATATCTTGATTGGGCTCAGGTAATTGTGGAAAGACTTCATGAAGGGTTGAGTAACTTTGTGGGAATGTCAGGTTTTAATATGTCTTTTGATCTTTTCTACATACTATCTTGTACAAGGGACTAGCCTCATTTGCTTAATGAACCTTGGGTAGATGGGATGAAGGTGTATAATTATTATCCTCTGTTATAGTAGCAAAAACATGTGGAGCAAATTGATAGATGTAATGGTATCTTTGTGGGAAGACTTGCTTTTGAGCTATAGGGGAATGTGAACAGGATAATGTCTATTGAAGAAATGGAGTTCATAAGCATATACAGTAGCTTCTTTATTCAATTTCCCAGGTTCACTTACCTATGGGTAGGTGGTTTTGAGGGTCAACCATTTGAGTTGCCTAGGTATGCCTTCGACAACTATGTACTTATAGAGGTGAGCAGGCAGCTAGCTTACATTGATAAGAGATTGGGGCAAAGGGTGAGCCTAGAGTTGTATTCCTTGTTGAACTTGGATACTACAGCTACAAATCCGTATCTGATGCTCTGAACCTCGAATTGGAATTCAAGAGGATGAACCTGCAGTCATATATGGCAAGATGTAAGTTTGATAGTAGAGGTTATGGCATTGAAAATCTAAATGTGGACAATCATTTTTGTCATGAACCTCAGTTGGAGGATTACTGGGAGAATTGCAGTTTTGAATATGAGGTAAGAAGAAGGTTGTGGTCAAGGTTCACTTTGCTACAAATAATCACTATGAAGCTTCCAATCAATATATCTAGAGTATAGGATGATGTAGGGGAAGATATTTTAGACCTTGAGTTCGACAGAGAGGTTCAAGGAAAGCCAATTCTAGAGATTGATTGGAATAAAAAGGAGGATGACAGTGTTCAAGCTAGAACTTTCAATGTTGTGAGAAGAATAGAGAGATGGTTGAGAAATCAAAATTTTAAGAAGGGATTACTTATATCCTCACATGAACTAAGAGTTGATCCACAAATTGTGACTCAATCTCCCATTTCTTCCACTAATGAAATTGTTAATGTTGCAGGTGTTTCAAGGCCTACTGTTGAGAAAATCCAACCTAGGAGATCAAAGAGGTCACCATTAGGTTCCACAGCCACTCGAGTAACTCAGTCCAGGAGTAAGAAAAAGAGTAGAGAGCCCATTTTGAAATAGACTGTTGTGGACCTAGACCCTAGTGAAGAGATAGAGGCAACAATGGATCAACAAGATTTGGATGAACCTATGATGCAGGAAATGGACATGGGTAAAGAAGTGGAGAACAAGCAAGACCCCATGAACACCCTGGTTATTATCAATTCACTGGATATACAGACAACTCCTCCACCTAAAGAGTGTGCAAACACACCATGATGGTTGGAAGTTGTCGTTGGAAAGAAACAAAGTGTAGTGCCAATTACAATCCCTATGGAAGACATGAGCAACAACTGTTTGGGAAAGGCATCAAAGCCAAAAAAACTCAAGACACAGACAATGCTTGAAGTGGATGAAGCAACAGGTCACTAAACGGTTGAGATGGCTAGACCAATTCTAGAGAGAGATGCAGACAAAGCTACTGAGGAGGACTTTACAGTTGAAAAGATAGATCTGGGAGTTGCTTCGCGTGCTATAGATGTAAAGCATTTGGAGTCATCCACAAAAAGGATAATTTCTAGAACACAGAAAGATGAGAAAGATAAAAGGGAATTGAAGAAAGTCATCACTCAGATGGATGAGTATATCAATGCCATCTATAATCCAAATCCCCAACCTTTATCGTAGATACCAGTATCATTTGATCCCAAATCTCTGGCCAATCAGAAAATGTTGGACTAGGTTCAAAGGAATAGAATAGTCACGGAGATGTTCAATAAATGGTTGGATCTTATAATGCAATAGGAATTAGACTATATCATCAATCTAGTGAAGGTTTATAAGGATGCTGAGAACGTGAGCAAGGAATTGGAGCTAGAGACTATGGCATGGGAGAAAGAAAGGATCAAATGGGTGGCAGTTCTTGCGTAGATGAATGCCATACAAAAATACGGAGTGATGAAGTTCTTAGCTAAAAAACTAGTAGAAAATTTGGATGATAATGTATTGTATGTATCAAAGAAGAATGTGGAGTGGTGTAACTCAATCATTAAACATGGCTACAAAGAGTCCACTAAATTGATTAGAGGATTAACAGACTTAATTGATACAATGCAGAAGGATCTCAAGTGCATTGACGTCTAGCTCATGAAAGATGGTGCTAAGACAATTGAAGCAACATTAGATATGACCAAAATCTTTCAAGAAAGAATAAAATTCATCGAGATGACAAAATCCTTGTCCACAGATGACTTCTCAAAGGTGGCTAGGATCAAATCAATGCTCACGGTTTGTTCTAATCATTTGGAGGCACACAAGGCAAGGGTGGCACAAGTGAACATGGACAAGGAGGTGTGGAAGCAAAGAATTCAACACATCAAACTTCCTTATTATCAGGTCATCCTCTCGGCGGCACACTTGGAATGGCATGGAATGGCGTGGTTCTGCGGCAAAGAAAGACAAATCAATAACTTCTTCTACCATAGTGGAATCATGACTAATCCAAGAATGAGCTGTCAACCTCACAATGGTTGTTGTTTTAGTTTTTCTTTCCTATTGTAGTAAACAGTTTCTTTAACCTTTCATTAAAGTAAAGTTTAAATTTGTTATGTAAAAACTATGAGCCTGGAGACTACTTAAGTTGGAAAGCTTGTTTATGTTAAGGTCCAAAAAAGTGTGATTTTTCGAGCAACAGACAATATCTATTTTTTCTATGAATTGCTTTAAGACTAGAATGACTGATTTATTAATAAAATGTTATGATGTGCAATCTTTGAATCTTTGTGTTTATAGATTAGCAATCTTTCTTAAGAAATCTGCTATGGGCATGATATCATTTTATGATCAGTTATTTCTATGTTTTTTTGAATTCATGGTTACCATTAATTGTTAGCAGATTCATTGTGGATTGAGTTGTGTTGATCCCCCTTGTCCTATGAGGCATGAGACAGTATCGATTAGACATCAATACTGTTGTGCATTTTCTATGCTCTGAATTTATAAAGGTGAACATGTGTGTGAATTAGACTCTGTGAGCTCTTATTTAATCTTCAAAATATTTTCTTAGTTTCAGTTTGAAGGCATTCTTTTATGTTGATGGATGAATGCTAAAGCCTTTCCACGTTTTCTAGTAAAAAGTGTCATCATTTAATTTGTGTATTAAATTCATTGCAAATCATATGGGGACTTGCCCTCTAATGCAGAGGATGGATTTTAATTAATTCATCCAACTGTTGGTAATTTGTTTCCTTTCATAAAGGGGCGTACAAGAGTTATATATATATTTAGAGAGAACCAATATTACAACTTGAGGAAAGGGAAAAATTTGTTTAACAACAAATTTTAAAAAATGGCACCTGAAAAGGAGGTCGTATGACCCCAAATGAAGCCTCTGAAGTTGCAAAATCGGGGATTAGATAGGTACAATCATCAAAATCTGCAAATTCTGAAAACTCCATCCATCAAAATTAGAAAATTCCTCCACCACTGCGAAGATCACAAAAAAATAGCCCATTTAAAAAAAAATTGCACCAAAAAAGAAGCAAAAATGAGCAAGTTAGGGCAATTTGAAGTTGAATTGCAGTTTCAAAAATGCAAAATGAGAGGGGGTCCAAAAAATTTCAAAAATTGCTGATGTAGGCTAACATCAATAGACCAGGGGCTTAAATTTGATGCCCATATGCCCATCAAAAAGGTCATCGCTTCCCCTGTCTAGGTTGTTTGTACTATACGGACTGTACACATGGCGAAATCTGGTTGGTCTGTCTGGATGATGTGTTGTATGGAACTGGTGACATGGTGGTTGCATGTCATGCTGACGTGACACCATACTATTGATGTGGTTCTCCAAGTGGTTGCACGGCAGGTGACTATGCATGCCAACTAGGCTGTCAGCATGGCACTACTGGTGTTAAGGTGGCAAATAAGTGTGTGCCACATGTATGCATGTTGTGTCAGTCATATGATTGACATCAAAGTTGGGGTAGGCATGGAAATAGGTTCATCGAGGAGTTGCAGTGGTGACAGAAACCCCTGGTGCCAAGGCGAGAGCCAGCGGCAGTATCGAGACATGTGGGGTGACTAGGTTGTGTCGTAGAAAAAACAAGGAAGGAGTGACTAGCGTGTTGGTTGCACGGTGTTGGAAATTGAACACATCAGGGTCAAGGAACTTGTCGGAGTAGGGAATGGAGAAAAGAGGATAGAGCATTTCCAGAGGGATGATAGGGGATGGTCATTGGTGGGTGGTGGCACTGAGAAGAGTGTGGACGGCCATAGGACTGTGCTGGATTTTGATGGGAGGGATGTGACAAGAACCTATCATGGAGTCAGGATTCCTACGACGATGACCCTACAAGCGACAAAGTACAAATCGGGCAGGTGGGGGTTGTACCCCACCCCCCCCAAATAAATAAATAAATAATTAAATAAAACTTTTACAAATGGCCCCCTTTTTTAATACATTATTTTGCGTATTAATAATAAAATAAAATTTCACAGAATAATAATAAAATTATTATTATTGCTTTTTGTTTTGCAAATCCATACGACTATAGCCAAATAGGCAAATATAATTTCTCATCAAAATAGGTCAAGTTTATATTTGATTTTCATGGAAATAGCCTCCCAGACATGATGGTGATGTCCAAATCATTGTATGACACCTCGAAAATGAGAAGCACTTAGATCCAAAATTTGAAGCCTATAAAAGACTAATCAAAGAAGCCCTTTAGGCTCTGATACCATGTGAGATTTCGCAAAGATCAAGATCTCAATGAAAAGTACAAAATAGAGAGACAAAATATTGATAGGAATAAATTGTATTCTATCAAGATGAAAATACTGATCAACTAGATCATCAATCAATACATACAATGTAGATGAGCTTCCTTATAAAGGCAAGGCTATATGGATATGTGAGCATGCAAACATGACATGTGGCTCAATAAGAAACAAGGGTAGGTAGGGATAAGTAGGGGTAGGTAGGAGAAGTAATATAATATTCTACAAAAGGTGGATCACCCACCGAATGTGGAATGTAACAACAAAATAAGATCACAAAAGATGGAAATTCTCCTACACACACTATCCCATTGTGGCACAAACACCCAAGTGTCTCATACCCAAACTACTATGAAATGCATGTACCTAAGTAAACTTAAGTAAGATGTAAAAATATCCAACATGAATAATTAATTACACCAACATATAGTGAACCTTTGGTCACATAGTGGACACCCAGATCAATGATGTCCTCAAATATCATAGCCCTCTTGTCAAACTTCACACCAGTTAACTGAGTAACTCTATCATTCTTAACCTCTTTCAAAATAGGAATAGTGTTGGTGGAAAACAACCCTATTAGAGCCCTAATTACATTCATGTGGGTGATCTAGAAATATTGTATCTCGATGGATCCAACTCAAGATAATTTGAATCCATGCATGCTCATAGCTAAAATCAAGAAACTCCTTCCATATATTTAGTCCCATCCTCATAATACATTTGTACTATTTCTTGACACTCGTTAGATCTTCTTCCAATAGATTGTTCCATACAAATCATTAAACATCACATGACTAACCTCTATTAGGGGTGTATGAATATATGCCCTAACATCTATTGGCAATATGGATGAATTGATTATGTGTTGCATTGATTTTTTGTCATTGATGTCAACACTAGTTGTTATGGTTCGTTATCGACACACAGGTTTTGGTTACCGGTAGAAGATCTAGTGTTACCGATAGAAAGGACTATCTGTTGGACACTTCCAACATATTTGGATCAATGGAGTATGTTTGGTTTTATGTGTTACATGCTTTTGGAGCATTTTTTAGTTAGTTGGTATTGACTTGGTGATCGGATGCTATCATACACTCCTGTAAACCCTTACTGACATGGGTTTAAGGTTTAATCGACAGAGCTTTCATTAAGAATCTTTGATAGAATGCATAAGTGGTATTGGGGTGGCTTCTAGATGGAATTTAGGATGAAGAAGGTGATCCCTGATTGTGCTTCAACTGTTTGAAGACATTGCGTTGGCGTGGTGGATCCAGATTAGGTCTAGTACCTATCTAGGTTATGGACTGGCATCATGTTAACGTGTTCTCTACACGTTACCGGGATGATTTATGGATTGGTTATTGTTGTTTTGGTCTTAAGCTAACATGGAATATCATTGTAATATGGATGTATGTAATGATCTTATTGTAATATCTTTTAGGTGGCCGACCTAATTGGTTTAGGCCTTAGGGTTTGTATAAATTGATGTAAGATCTCATTGTAGATCATAGAATGGGAATAAAAATGTATCATGGTCATGCAATGTAATATCATATGCAAAGGAGATTTGGTCGATCATAGGTGATTGAATTGGGATTAAGGAAGAGGTTAAAGGCCTTCGGTATTGAGCTTAACTAGGACCCTAATCAGGCATGGTAGATTCTATCTCTGGCAATTCATTCATCTGGATTGCTGTCCATTTATCTTGAGGTGGTTATAACCTCTCTATAGTCAGTGAAACTCTTTTGTAATGAGCAGTTTGCTCTAGGCAGTGTGCCTTCCTGCATTTGTGGGCCCCTTATTGTATCACATACTTTTTGTAGAAGTATCATCTGAGTGTGGGTAGGCTTCCCACCATGGTTTTTCCCTTTTTGGGTTTTCCATGTACAAATCATGGTGTTATGTGGTATGGTTGCATTGTGTTAATTCTCTGTTTCATTCTTAAGTTTTATTTCTTACCAATATCCATTTCTGCTATTTCGGTATTCAATGTTTATGTGCTCTAGTTAAATATTATAAAGTGGTTTAATTGATATAATTTGTTAAGAATAGATTCACCTCCCCCGCTCTTAGTTGTTCATTGGTTATCCTAACAATTGGTATCAAAGATTTGGTCATCTTTTGTAGAAGATTAACTACTTGAGGTGGATCCTATGGCAGCTAATACTTCTAATCCACCGACAACTATTTTCAGAAGAGAAATCCCTAAGCTTGATGGAACAAATTATGGGATATGGAATATTCAAATGGAGACTCATCTTAGATGTCTTGGAAAGGATATTTGGGAGATCACTGAGAAAGGATATACACCTTATGATCTGGCATCTAGCCATCCCGCTTCTGTAGACCTGGACAAGAATATTGAAAATGATTGCAGAGCTAGAGAAGCCCTCTTGTGTGCACTTACTGATCAACAAATCATGGGACTAACTGATAAATCATTAGCAAAGGTTATGTGGGATAAATTACAAACTCTGAATGAAGGTGATCCTACTATCAAAATTGCTAAACTTGATGATTACCAGGTAAGGTATGAAAATTTGAAGATGGAAGATAGTGAAAGAATTGTTGTATTTATGGAAAGAGTAAATGAGATTATTATGAGAATTCAATATTGTGGAGGATCTCTGAGTGAAGATGAAATAGTTTCCAAAGTCTTGAGAGACCTTCCACTGGCTTACAAGATGAAGGAAACTGCAATTAATGAATTGAGAACAATGGCAAACACTTCAGTTAACAGAGGCATTTTGATTCGGAAATTATCTGCTTTTGAGCTTGAAGAATTTGGACCCTCTGGAGATGCAAAGTCTAAACCTGCTTTTCATGCATCATCATCTATCAAAAAAAGTGATTGGAAATCCTTATATGCAAAATAATTGGAAGATATGAGGAAAGAGGATGAAGAATTTGAGCAACTTGAAGCCTTATTTGCTAGAAGAGTACCTAAAGGATGATAGGAAGTAAGTATGAAGGAAAAGCACCTTTTCAATGTTTTGTATGTAATAAGATTGGAGATTTTGCATCTATATGTCTTGAAAGGAATGCAATATTTGAAGAGAGAGTTAAGAAATCATTTAAGCCTAATCAGAATAGATATAGATTCAAGAAAAGCAAATAGTGCTACATAGTAGATGAGGAAAGAGTAAGTGATGACTCTAAGAATGAACCAACAATAGACTCTACTAGTGAATCCAATGTTAGGATTCCCAAAGATACTGAGAGGGGGGCTGAATAAGTATCTGACCGGTATAATAATTTTCTTGACTTATAACATGAAAAGCATATCAAAACTATGTACTGGTAAACCAAAAATAATGCAATAAATAAGAATAGAAACCACAACATAAGAGACACACCATAACACAATATTTTAATGAGGAGACCTAGTGTGGGAAAAACCTCGATGGGATTTGTGACCCACAATATTTGCTTACTGGCCAATAAGAGAATAGTACTGCTTACAATAGGGGCTTGCACATGCAGGAAGGCCAAGTGCCTAGAGCTCACTGCATAATTACAAAAAGGAAGTCACACTGACTTACAAAATGGATTATACTAATCCAATGTCTTGTACTACTTTAGATTAGCATCTACTATGCTAGATTCAGTACCGGTTTAAGCTCTACAATATACATAAACCCTTATCCCAATAATTCGCACATTAGGTCTGTTACCTTCTTTTCATACTTCACATTATATCTTCTCTTAAATGATCTACAATGATCTCATACATATATGAGTCATATTACAATTCACCAAGTCAGCTTACAAAATATTTAACAATTAAATACAAAATACATTTAAACAAAATTCTTGTCGGCCATGGTGTTGGTGATCAATATTTTTGGTGGCGGTGATCTGTATGTCAATGTCGGTGCCTGTGTCTGCCTGCCGATATCACATGATTGTAAGGTTGCCATCAATGAAAATACCTTCAATCACCTACAATTTCTCATTGGAGTGTGCATTTGCCAACAATCTCCCCCTTTGGAATTGATGGCAACACTCATGAGAAAAATCAAAAAGTGTCCAAAAAAAAATGATGTCCAAAAAGAATTTCTTACCAAAACTGTGTTGTAAAAAATCCATGCTCCCCCTGAGCTGATGATGTCCTGTTCTGATCATTTTTCTCATCTCACTACTCCCCCTTTGACATCAATGACAAAGGTTGTCATTTTTTGTCAGTGGAGTGTGTTTCCTGCCTAGATCCTTATATCCTATGGGTTACAATCTGAAAGAGTTCTTCTAATACCAAATTTAGACTCTCAGTGAACTTTTCACTGTCTTTCAGTGCAGCCTCTGTCCTCTGAATATTACCAGTGAGGTGATGCATTTGTTCCTCCAGTGTCTTCAGTCCTTGAACAAGTGCCTCAGAGATCTCTTTACTCAAAGAGATGAGGTACTCCAAGTTGGGGCCGAGTTTACATTTAAGGTCTTTTTCCTTCCCTTTTATTTTGTCTTTCTCATTTTCAAATTTCTCAAGGTTTTCTTCAAGACTGTGTATCTTCTGCTCTGTAACTAATAATGGTTCAGATGAACCGATGAGGTTATCAGCTATATTGCCAATCTCCTTTTGTACCTTATTTCCTTGTCTATATCTGTTGTCAGAACATTTGTCTTACATGTATCTCTATAGAGTTCCTTAAACTCCATTATTATTTTGTTTAGTGTCAAGAAAAGTGTGCCAATGTGTCCCATGCACTTCTTTATTGTTTCATCAAAGAATTTCTCTTTCTCTTTATTCATTTTCTCCTTAACCGTGTCCTCATTTATTTGATCAATTGTCAAAATGTTGTCAGTGATGTATTTAGACAAAGTGTCTAGTTGACCTAAAGAATCTTTACTAGCCATAATGCACTTGGGTGCTATCAATTTAATAATGGGGATTGTATCATTAATAGCTTTATAAGCTTGTGCACTACACTCTGTGATTTTCTTTATTGAGTCCAATAAGACCTCTATTACATTTGTAGGCCTAAATTCTGCTATAGAAGTTCTAGATATCTGTCCAACTATTTTTACAATTTCCATGTTGTCAGCTGTAGTGATAACCTTGCTTTCCTCTTGCTTAGGAGGATCTATCTTGGTATGCATTTCTATCAGCAAAGGTTTATGCTTTTCAGTTTTTGTCGATGGTATTGTCTTAGTTTGAACTTGTACACCAACCTGTTTCTATTCCAGTGCCTCAGATTGTTTCTCTGAGATCTCAACTGTCAGTTTCTTAGATGTAGCCTCTGAATGTACTTATGGTTTGTGTGTATTTTCCTCTACACTATTCATTTCTAGTTTCTCTGATTGTTTCTTAGTAGACTCTATCAATTTCTCTGTCTCTGTACTAACATTGATTTCCACATCTGCAGTCGGTGACTCAGTAGTCACATCTTTCTTCTTATCTTCAGTGGGTTTTTTATCTACCATAATATTCACCTCTTGTGTATCAATATTCAAGGTATACAAAACTTCAGACTCAGGATTTATATCCTCTAGAGGAGTCTCCATACTCTTAGTAGCTGGTTGTGTGTCAACTGTTTCTACCAGTGGAGTATCAAAAGGAGGTGGGGGTAAGTTGTTAGTTATCTTAAGGTTCAGAGGTCCACCTTCCTTTCCTTTCCCCTTATCCCTATCCCTTTTATATACTTTGATAGTCTTGGGTCTTTTGAGTTCTTCCTATTTCTCCTTTTCAACAAAGAATATGTTGCATTAATCTGCAGTCTCTTCTAAAATTTCATTCATTCTCCCTGCCATCAGTGCTACATGTCGATCACCAGTTGAGAATACAGTCTGGTTGGCCTCACTGATTAATTGATCAATTTCTTCCGGTGAGTTCACTAGGTGAATTGCAAGTAATTTTTCAATTTTTATTTTCTTGTCCAACTCAACAATCGCTACCCTTCTAGCTTCAAGTCTTCTGTAAAGATCAGTGGGTATTTCATCAACAATTTCCATCAAAAATTTCTTGTAAATATCCGAGTGTTAAATTACACTATTTTCTATGCTCTCTCTATCATCAGTTGAAAGTGTATTGTATAGTTTGCTAATGTTCTTCAACTTTCCATCCTCTGTTATTTCACTAAGGAGCTTATCTAGTGGAGAAATGTCTTGTTTTACCTTTTTCTTCTTCAGAGTCAACTTCCTTGCTAGAGCCCTCACTACCTGTTGCTTTTGTCTGGTTCTCCTAGGTGTGGATGAGGGTACCAATGAGGATTTTCTTTTCCTTTCCACCCTTTTGAATACTGCCTGTATATCACTCTCAGAAGAAGTTCCAACTGGTGAAAGATGAGATTCCAGTTGAAGTCCTTCCATCTCACTTTCCTTGATACTAGTTTGCTTCAAAACATCATCCTTAATTGCTTTTGCCTGTCAGGTTCCTTTCTTCATAGTTTGTTCAACTTTCTTAACCCTTTTCCTTGAATGAATTCCACTTTCAATTGTTTCTGCATTTCCAAAGACTTTCTTAGTAGGTTCCTTTGGTTCTTCAAGGAGGGATTTTGCATAAGTTTCTATGATGTTATCATCTATTTCATAGCCCATTTCAGTTACCTAGATAGTCCTAGGGACAACTGCCTCCATCCAGATTTCACCTTTCTTAATTACAAAACATATTTCCTTTTGATATTTATCCACAATTGCCTGTGATAGTCTTGTTCTAGTCTTCATTTGAGCTTTCAGTGCCTAAAAAATGTTCATTTAATTTTTTCTCCCTGTTATCTCCCATGTTGTTTAGTGAATCCAAAAGTTGCTTTCCTATTAGTATGTCAAAACCAAAATCTCTCCTACCAATACCAGGTACTTGCTTAGTAATATACAACATTAAACATACAAGTAAATTTCCAAATCTAAAGGTTCCTTTCTTATCTCCCTTTATCTTCTTCAGATTGTCTATTAATTCATCTTTGAGCCATTCAGATTGTCTATTAATATCTTTGAGGCTAGATATTGAGTTTAACCTATTTGCATGTGTAGCTTTGTAGCCTAAAATCATACTGACAAATCTGACATTGATATCCTTTACATCGTTTACCCTTACAGACCTTTTGTCAAATGTTACGCTGGTCAGGTCTATTACTATGTCATTGGAGACCTTTTTAGTTCTGTTAGGTCTGCTACCAGTGGAAGGTAACCCTGTTACTACCTTTACTACTTCTTTGGTGATCTTATGAATTGAATCCAACCAAAATAATTCACCATGAACTCTTCTTAGCACAATCCTTATAATATCCTTGGGAAAATCCGGGACACTAAGGATTTCAGTAAAACCTAGGGTTTCTACTATCTTATGTTTCGGTTTGATATTTTCATATTCATCACAAATCACAGTCTGATACATGTTCTTGATTTCATCATCTCCAAATTCCTCTATATGAAAATGTATGTATATCCTAGGGTCTTCAACATATACTACTCCCTTAGGAATTTGAGAAAATGGACCTAGGGTATCATCTTTCTTTGCTATTTCAGGAACAAGCTTGAATACAGGTCTAGGGTGCTTGATTACTTCAATCACAGTAGGGTTTGCAATAAATTCAGGAGTGGATGAGGAAGCCATAGCTATAAATACCTCAATCTACCTTTAGGATGAGTGCTTGGATAAATTGCTTCACTTCTTTGCTAAGGATGCCTTTGCTTGGGAAATTTTGCACTCTCAAAGATTTGAATGTTTGGTGAATTAAAAAAGAGCCAAAACACTTGCTTTATAATGTTATTTTCTTCAACTACCACATTTAATGCTTTTCGGTTAAGTCACAACTTAACTCATTTGCTAGTAAAGAAGTAATTTCAACTTCTCACCATCAACTGAGGGTATGTTAGCATGTTTTTTCATTTTGTTGCTAAACCCCCCAAGGATTTTCCTTTAGTTAGATGAAGAGTCTCCTGCTGGTGGAGTGTTACTCTATTCTACTCATGGAGGAGTATTCCCATCAGCATTCTGATCTAACTTTCTGATCCATTGTTTTGAGAATTATTGCTTTACCTCTTCAACTTTTTCTTTACCTTTCAAACTAGGACCTTTGTTATTTTTAGGTGGGGTCTTGCTTCTACTAAATTTTGCAATATGTCCAATTTTGTTACAAGCATAAAAAGTCACATTGTTTTTCTAAATATCTTTCCCATATCCTATGTCGGTATGTGTTCTACATTGATTAGATAGATGTCCAAATCTTCCACAAACATAACATCTTACATTCATTCTGCAGTTTTTTGAATTATGACCAATTTTAGTTGCATTTAGAACATTGACCAGTGGGTGTAGTAGTGTTCTGATAGTTTCTAGATCTACACTGATTTTCTCTATGACCATACTTGTTATAGTTAAAGCATGTCCCATTGAATTTGTAAGCATTAGGTTGTCTTGCCAGTTTATTATGATCATGATTGTTTGCAGTACCAAATCTTTCACCAACTTCAAAGCCAAGTCCATTTGTATCACCATTAGGTTTCTGATTCTTCAGCATGTCAACAAGTTCTTCTGAACTTTTCTTGAATTTCTCCTTGTGTTGATTTGCTGTAGTCAGTTCATTCTTCAAGATTCCTTTTTGTCTCATGAGTTCAGTTCTATCATTTTGTGTATGCATCAAATTTGTCTTCAACATATCATTTTTATGACTAAGTCTTGTGTTTTCATTTCCAGCATCATTTAGTCTTCTAACCAAATCATCCTCATTCTTCTTTCTATCTTCAATTTCTTTACAAAATCTCATAGTCATGTCTTGCATCTCATTCTTCATTGTACTATTCTCTTGTCTCAATTTGTTTACCAGATCATTAAGAGTTTCTTTTTCATCTTCATCATTCTGCATCTTTTCACAAAGTTTTCTTCTTTTATTCCTTGCTATAGTGAAATTTTCTTGAAGTCCTTGAATAATATCCTGTCCAGCCTTTAGATCATCCTCAAGTTTGATATTCTTTACTTTTTCTGCATCATAGTCTGAAAGAGTTGTTTCCAGTTGCTTTCTCAAATTTTCCATCTCTACCGGTCTCAAGAACTTCCTCAAGTTGTTAGGCTTTTGAAAATAGAGGACCAGGATCTGATACCAATTGTTAGGACCCAAAGATACTGAGAGGGGGGGTGAATCAATATTTGACCTGTATAATAATTTTCTTAACTTATAACATGAAAAGCATATCAAAACTGTGTACCGGTAAACCAAAAATAATGCAATAAATAAGAATAGCAACCACAACATAAGAGACACACCATAACACAATATTCTAACAATGAAACCCAGTGTGGGAAAAACCTCGGTGGGATTTATGACCCACAATATTTGCTTACTGGCCAATAAGAGAATATTACTGTTTACAATAGGGGCCTGCACATGCAGGAAGGCCATGTGCCTAGAGCTCACTACTCAATTACAAAAAGGAAGTCACACTGACTTACAAAATGGATTATACTAATCCAATGTCTTGTACTACTTCAAAACAACATCTACTATGCTAGATTTAGTACCGGTTTAAGCTCTGCAATATGCATAAACCCTTATCACAATAATTCACACATTAGGTCTGCTACCTTCTTTTCATACTTCACATTATATCTTTTCTTAAATGATCTACAATGATCTCATACATATATGAGTCATATTATAATTTGCCAAGTCGGCTTACAAAATATTTTACAATTAAATACAAAATACATTTAAACAAAATTCTTGTCGGCCATGGTGCTGGTGATTAATCTTTTTGGTGTCGGTGATCTATATGTCAGTGTAGAGTCTGCCGGTGTCGATGCCTATGTTTGTCTACCAGTATCACATGATTGTAAGGTTGCCATTATTGACAATACCTTCAATCACCTACAATTTCTCATTGGAGTGTGCATTTGCCAACATCCGACAATGGAAAGGAATGGGTGTTCTATTCTTTAAAGGAAGATGAACTCGAACCGGCTATCATGAATGAAGAAAAAGCCTTGGTAGGAAAATTTGAAGACAAGGATGAATGGGTAATTGATAGTGGATGCTCACATCATATGACTAGGGATAAAAGAAAATTTTTGTCCCTGCAAGAATACAATGGTAGTCAAGTTAGATTTGGAGATGACAAAGCATGTATGATCAAAGGTAGATGTATTATTCTTTGGATGGCAAGCATAATACTAATATTGTCTATTATATAGAAGGTTTAAAGCATAATATTTTAAGTGTTGGTCAATTGGTGGACAAGGGTTTCCAACTTTAGTTTAAAGATAGAAAATGCAAAATCATTAACAAAATTGGTTTGGAGATTGCAACCGGTACTCAGACTGGGGGTAATATCTTTCACTTGAATACTGGTAATAAGACATATTTGATTGCTCATATTGATGAGAGTTGGTTAGGGCATAAGAGGTTGTGTCATGTTAATTTTGATTGTATTGTTAAGATCAGTTCAACTAAGGCAGTTAGAGATATACCTAAGATATGTAAGGAATGTCAATTGGGAAAGCAAGTTAGAACTTCTTTTAAAGGCATACATGATAAATATAATGATGTACTTGATTGGATTCACACTAACTTAGGTGGTCCGTCAAGGACTAGAAGCTTTCAAGGTGATAGGTATTTCATGTTGATTATTGATGACTATTCTAGGATGATGTGGGTGACTTTTCTTATGGAAAAGTTTGAAGCCTTTGAGAAATTCAAGATCTTTAAAGAAAAGGTAGAAACAAAAACAGGATTGAAAATCAAATGTTTAAGATTAGATCAAGGCGGTGAGTTCACTTCTCATGAATTTAACAGTTATTGTGAGACAAATGGAATTAGGAGACAATTATCTGCACCTAGGACTCCTTAGCAGAATGGAGTAGTGGAAAGGAAGAACATAACCATTTTAGATGCAGCAAGAACTATGATGATGGAAGCCAAATTGCCTCACATCTACTAGAGAGAAGCAGTGAGTACAACAATCTACACATTCAACAGAGTTCACATCAAAGGTGAAACCCGTAAGACCCCTTATGAATTTTGGTTTGGACATACACCTACTATTAAATATTTCAGAATTTTTGGAAGTAAATGTTATATCAAAAGGGATGATTCAATTGGGAAGTTTAATCCTAGATGTGATGAAGGGGTATTTCTTGGTTATTCAATTCAAAGCAAAGCATATAGATGTTATAACAAAAGATTACAAAAAATTGTGGAGAGCGAAAATGTGAAAGTGGATGAGAAATACAGAAATCAATCTATATCATATGACAGGTAACCAGTAGTGGAAATGATCATAACTGAACTGGCAATGCCTCAACTGGTACAATAAATTGAGATAGTTACACCAAAACAATCACAAAATTCAACTATGACTGATGATCAGATCAGTGAACCTGAAGTTCAAAAGACACCAAGGCATGTAAGGTTAAATCATTCTGAAGATCAAATCATTGGAGATAGGAACAAGGGAGTTATGACAAGGAGAAGACTGGAAAATGAAGAGGTATGTCTTATTTCTCAAATTGAACTGGCATCTCTTATTGAAGCTTGTAAAGATAAACATTGGTCAGAGGTTATAGAAGATTAATTAGATCAGATAGAGAAGAATGAGACTTGGACTTTAGTTCCCCAACCTAAAAATAAGAATGTTATTGGAACTAAATGGGTTTTTAGGAATAAATTGAATGAGGATGGTCAAGTTGTAAGAAACAAGGCTAGATTGGTTTGTAAAGGATACTCTCAAATGGAAGGAATTGATTATGGTGAGACATTTGCACCTGTAGCTAGAATTAAAGCTGTTAGACTATTTCTTGCCTATGTAGCTTATAAGAACTATAAGGTCTATCTGTTGGTATTTTGATATGTTGATATGGTTTTGTTATTGATGTCAACACTTATCAACTCTGGTTAGCCTACTAAATGGCAATGTTAATCGGCAAGCAAATGACTTATGCACAGTCACCGATATCTTGTTCGCCGGTAGGATATATTGTTCATCAGCACTTGGAATGACATGGAAAATACTTGGTTATGTCAAAGATGTCATTTGGACACTTTGTCTTGGAAATTTGTTCATTGGTATATTCGTGTTTGCATATTTGTTGTTATCGACAAATAGGTCCAGGATAAGCACCGACAGGCTTATCTATTCCAGATCAGCACAACATAATATGGAGACAATTTATTATTGGTGTAAATGTATTAAGCCAACATGTTGAATCAGACATTGCATTGGTTATTGTTTTACTTTTAAATTGTTTTTATTGTAATATCTTTTGTAAAGATGACCTATAAATTTTGGTCCTAGGCTTCAGTATATATGTAAGATCTTATTTGATTGAAGTAGAAGTGAGATAGGTGAATGCAAAAAGGATTGTAATAAGGTATATGCAAGAATAAGAAGAGCTATACATGAAAACATCATTTGAAGGTTGAAGGAAGGATTTGTGAAGACATATCAGAACTGAACCAGTACTGAATCCAGCATATGAAGATGCTATTTTGAGTAGTACATCATTATTGGATTTAACCATCCAATTGTAGTCAGTGTGACTCCTATTTGTGTTTGAGAAGTGAGCTCTAGGTGCTTGGCCTTTCTACATGTGTAGACCCCCTATTGTATACACATACTATCTGCAGTAGTATCATCTGATTATGGGTAAGGTTTCCCACCATGGTTTTTCCCCTTACAGGGTATACACATACAAACATTGGTGTTATGTGTTGTGGATGTTGTTGTCATTTTATTTCATGCATTAATCTTTACCAGTACTACAATTAACTAATAAACTGTCTACCGGCATTAAGTTTGGTTTACCGGTATTAAGCATTGAGTTTTAGTTAAATTAATTTAAATTTAAATTCATTAGACAACTAATTCACCCCCCCTCTCAGTTGTCTCTGGAACCTAACAATTTGTATCAGAGCCTAGTCCTCTTTTTGCAAAAGTTTAATAGCTTGAGGAGATCCAATGTCTTCTAGCTATTTCAAGAAGGATAGTCCTAAACTTGATGGAACCAACTATGGCACATGGAAGATCAGGATGGAGACACATTTGAATTACATTGGAAAGGACATCTAGGAAGTCACAAAGAATGGCTATACTACTCCTACTCAAAGTCAGCCTAATCCACCTAACTTGGCTAAAGATGAGGAAAATGATTGCAAAGCAAGAGAAGCACTTTTGAGCGCATTATTAGATCAGCAAATCATGGGATTATCAGATAGATCTACTACTAAATATATTTGGGACCATTTGGAAACATTGAATGAAGGAGATTCCACAATCAAAATTGTAAAACTTCAGAGCTTCCGAGTTAGGTATGAAAATCTGAAAATGGAAGAAGATGAAAGAATTTCTACTTTTATGGAAAGAGTAAATGAAATTGTTTTGGGTATTAAATATTATGGAGGAACCTTAAGTGAAGATGAAATTATTTCAAAAGTTTTAAGAGGATTGCCACCGACATACAAAATGAAAGTTACTTCTATAAATGAGTTAAGAACAATGCCTAATACATCAGTAACTAGAGATACATTGATTGGAAAACTTTCAGCTTTTGAAATCGAGGAATTTGGCCTTGTTGCTACTATAAAGACAGATTTAGATTTTAAGGCATCAACATCATCTCCATCATCACCATTTGACAAGTCTTATTGGAAATACTTTTATGCAAGAGAACTTGAAGAAAGAAGGAGAGAAAATGAAGAACTTGAAGAACTTGAAGCACTATTTGCAAAGAAAATGCCTAAAGGTCCAATTGGAAGTAAGTATGAAGGTAAAGCACCCTTTAAATGTTTAAACTATAATAAGATTGGTCATATGGCTTCAAGATGCCTTGATAGACATGCAATATTGAAAGAAGAAGCTAGAAGAACATACAAGCCTAACCCTAAATATCAGAGATACATATTTAAGAAGAATAAAGATAAATCTTGTTATCTTGTTGATGAAGGAGTCACTAATGATTATGTTGAGGAACCGATAGATAATGGATGGGTCTTTGTTGCTATAACAAAAGATCAACCGACACCTACTGTTCAACTGGTAGAGCAAGCCCTGATAGCTAAAGTTGAAGTTAAGGATGAATGGATCATTGATTTAGGATGTTCAAATCATATGACTGGTGATAAAAGTAAATTCTTGACTTTTCAAGAATATAATGGAGGTCTAGTAAGATTTGGAGATGATAAAGCTTGTTTAATCAAAGGAAAAGGTACTATACCCATTGATGGTAAGCATAATACTGACAATGTTTACTATGTTGAAGGTTTAAAGCATAATCTTTTGAGTGTTGGTCAATTAGTTGAAAGAGGATTTCAGTTACAATTCAAGAATGGGAAATGCAAAATTATGAACAGAACTGGTTTGGAAATTGCAATCGGTAATCAAACTAGAGGTAATATCTTTCATTTGAATAACAATGAAAAGACATGCTTGATTGCACATATTGATGAAAGTTGGCTATGGCATAAGAGACTCTGTCATGTAAATTTTGATTGCACTATGAAAATCAGTACTACTAAGGCAGTTAGAGATTTACCTAAGATTGTTAAGCCTCACAATCCGGTATATAAGAAATGTCAATTTGGAAAACAAGTTAGAGCATCTTTTAAAAGTATTCTAGAAAAATCCAATAATGCTCTTGACTTAATTCATACTGACTTATGTGATCTAGCTAGAACTAAAAGCTTACAAGGTGATAGATATTTCATGCTAATCATTGATGACTATTCTAGAATGTGTTGGGTTACTTTTCTCAAAGAAAAATCAGAAGCACTTGGAAAATTCAAGCTATTCAAAGCATTGGTAGAAAATGAAACTGGTAAGAAAATCAAATGTCTGAGATTAGATCAAGGAGGTGAATTCACATCGAAGGATTTTAATACATTCTGTGAAGTAAATGGAATTAGAAGACAATTATCAGCACCCCAGACACCCCAGCAGAATGGAGTTGTAGAAAGGAAAAATAGAACTATCTTGGATGCAGCTAGAAGTATGTTATCAGAAGCAAATCTACCACATGTATATTGGAGAGAGGCAGTAAGCACAATAGTCTACACATTCAACAAAGTTCACATCAAAGGTGAAACTGGTAAGACCCCTCATGAACTATGGTTTGGTATTACTCCTACTCTTAAATATTTCAGAATATTTGGAAGTAAATGCTATATTAGAAGAGATGAGTATATTGGCAAATTTGATCCTAGAAGTGATGAATGAATATTTCTTGGTTATTCATCTAAGAGCAAAGCATATAGATGTTTTAACAAGAGATTGCAGAAAATTGTTGAGAGTACAAATGTGAAAATTGATGAACAGTTTAGAGGAACTTCAAGGTATATAGACTCTAAACCGGCAACAGAGATACTAACAAATGAACATACATTGAACACACCAGTATAGAATGAAGATCCAGTTACACCTGTATCATCTAAAAATTCTACTGCAACTAAAGAACAATAGTAAACAAAGACACCCCGGTATGTAAGATTGAACCACTCTGAAGATCAGATAATTGGGAACAAGTATCAAGGAGTTATGACAAGAGGAAGACTGGAAAATGAAGAGGTGTGTCTTATTTCTCAAATTGAACCAACATCAATTAATGAGGCATGTGAAGATAAACACTAGATTAAAGCTATGGAAGAAGAATTAGAACAAATTGAAAAGAATAACACATGGACATTAGTTCCTCGACCTAAAGACAAAAATGTTATTGGAACAAAATGGGTATTCAGAAACAAACTTAATGAAGATGGTATGGTAATCAGAAATAAAGCAAGACTAGTGTGTAAGGGATATTCTCAGAAAGAAGGAATTGATTACAATGAAACCTTTGACCAGTAGCTAGAATTGAGGCAGTTAGATTATTCTTGGCTTTTGCAGCACACAAGAACTACAAAGTATATCAAATGCATATTAAATGTACATTTCTGAATGGAGATCTTGAAGAAGAAGTTTGCATTGAGCAACCTGATGGATTTTCTTTGACAGATAACAAAGATATGGTTTGCAAGTTAATGAAAGCTTTGTATGGGTTGAAGCAAGCTCCAACAGCTTGGTATACTAGATTGGATAAATATCTTTTGAAGATTAGTTTTCCTAAAGGTAATGCTAACACCAACTTATACTATAAAGTGACTAACAATGACATTTTGGTTATAGAAGTTTTTGTTGATGATATAACCTTTGGAGGAGAAGATGGATTATGTAAAGACTTTTCTATTGAAATGCAACAAGAATTTGAAATGTCTATGATTGGAGAGATAAAATTCTTTTTAGGATTGCATATTTCACAAACTAATAAAGGTATATTTTTGAGTCAATCTAAGTACTTGAAGGAGTTACTAAAGAAATTTGGGATGGAAAACTCTAAACCGGTAAGCACACCTATGACTACAAATGACAAATTATCACGAAAGGATGAATCAACACCTATTAATCTGACTAGGTACAAGTCTATGATAGGAGGACTACTATATTTGACACAAACAAGACCTGATACTATGAATGTTGTATGTATTGTTTCAATATTTTAGAGTAATCCTAAAGAAAATCATGAATCAACAGTAAAAAGGATTTTCTGCTATTTACAAGGCACCACAAATCTTGGCCTATGGTATCCTAGAGATGAAAACTTTGAATTATGTGCATACACAGATGCAAATTGGGCAGGAGATGTAGATGACAAAAAAAGAACCACCGGCGGAGCAATTTTCCTTGGAAGCAAATTAATTTCTTGGTTGAGTAAAAAACAAAGTTGCACATCTTTATCAATAGCAGAATCAGAATATGTTGCAGTAGCAACTAATTGTACACAAGTATTATGGCTTAAGAAAATGTTGAAGGACATAAAGGTAAAATGCAGAGAACCTATAACTATCTATTGTGATAACACTGTAGCAATTGATATATCTAAGAATCCGGTACTACATTCTAAAACTAAACATGTCTCTATCAAATTAAATTTTCTGAAAGAGAATGTTGAAGCAAAAGAAGTAAAACTGGTTTATGTAAATACTAAAGAGTAGATTGCAAATATTTTCACTAAGATACTAAAGAGCGGATTGCAAATATTTTCACTAAGCCTTTGCCTAAGGAGACTTTTGAATATCTCAGAGATTAGCTTGGGGTCATACCCCCACCAGTAGAGACTTAGACAGTTGATGTTTGTCATCAACCGGCAAAACTAACAGAGAAATCTTTTATTTCAGCTTTGATGAGGAGAGCTACTTTTTAGGGGGAGTAGTTGGTATACTGAATAAGTTGGTATTTTGTATTTGAACCTAGTTTTTGTATTGCTTTGGAATTTGATGTCAAAGGGGGAAAGATTGATATGGAAAAACACATGTTACTCCTAGGGGGAGAGATTGTTATTTTGGTTTCTAGTTATGATCTCTTTTGGGAGATTGTTGGTTTTTGGTATTTGGCATTTCTATTTTGGCACTTTGATTGTTTTTCCATCTTGTGTTGTCATCAATGCCAAAGGGGGAGATTGTTGGTATTTTGATATGTTGATATGGTTTTGTCATTGATGTCAACACTTATCAACTCTGGTCAGCCTACTGAATTGGCAATGTTAACCGGCAAGCAAGTGACTTATGCACAATAACCGGTCTCTTGTTCACCGATAGGATATATTGTTCACCGGCACTTGGAATGACATGGAAAATACTTGGCTATGTCAAAGACATCGTTTGGACACTTTGTCTTGGAAATTTGTTCATTTGTATATTCGTGTTTGCATATTTGTTGTTACCAGCAAATAGGTCCAAGATAAGCACCGATAGGCTTATCTATTCCAGATCAACATGACACGCTATGGAGATGATTTATTATTGTTGTAAATGCATTAAGCCAACATGTTGAATCGGATATTGCATTGGTTATTATTTTACTTGTAAATTGTTTTTATTGTAATATCTTTTGTAAGTAAACCTATACATTTTGGTCCTAGGCTTCGGTATATATGTAAGATCTTATTTCATCGAAGTAGAAGTGAGAGAGGTGAATGCAAAAAGGATTGTAATAAGGTATATGCGAGAATAAGTAGAGATATACACACAGACATCATTTGAAGGTTGAAGGAAGGATTTGTGAAGATGGGTCAGAACTGAACTGGTACTGAATCCAGCATATGAAGATGCTATTTTGAGCAGTACATCATTATTGGATTTAACCATCCAATTGTAGTCAGTGTGACTCCTATTTGTGTTTGAGCAGTGAGCTCTAGGCGCTTGGCCTTTCTGCATGTGCATACATCCTATTGTATACACATACTATCTGCAGTAGTATCATCTGATTGTGGGTAAGGTTTCCCACCGTTGTTTTTCCCCTTACAGAGTTTCCACATACAAACATTGGTGTTATGTGTTGTGGATGTCGTTGTCTTTCTGTTTTATGCATTAATCTTTATTGGTATTGCAATTAACTAATAAACTGTCTACCAGCATTAAGTTTGGTTTACCGGTATTAAGCATTGAGTTTTGGTTAAATTAATTTTGGTTTAAGTTCATTAGACAACTGATTCACCCCCCCCTCTCAATTGTCTCTGGGACCTAACACTATCAAATGGATGTTAAATGTGCATTTTTTAATGGTGAACTTGAGGAAGAGGTATACATTGAGCAACCTGATGGATTTTCACTGACATATGATAAAGATATGGTTTATAGATTGAGGAAAGCTTTATATTGATTGAAACAAGCTCTTAGAGCTTGGTATGCAAGGTTGGATAAATATCTTAGAGCTTGGTATGCAAGGGTGAGTTGAAAGTGCATCTTAGGCACAAATGCATATTTTATTGAGTAGCCTACTTTGGGTGTTTATATCTTTTGCCCTGTTGATTTTCATGATGAAATTCAAAATGGATTCAATTCTATGCATAAATGTGAGTTATCTTACAAAATTTCAAGTCCTTATGAATCCATTTGCTCAGTTTTCAAAGCTCAATCCGTTTGTCTTTGGTGTTGTTTGACAAGTCCCTGTTTCAGCACCTAGTCGGAGCTCTGTTTTGCATAAGTGTAAAAGTTGCCTCAGTAAGTGTCATGCTAGAATGTTTGTTTCAGGATATTTTTTGTATAAATGACAAGCTATGTTTCCATTTTCAAGCTCCTGCCAATCCATTTGATCGGTTTTCAAGAGGGTTCCTTGAGCCATCATTTTCAGTGATCCGTGCTTTCATTGTCGTATCAGTTAAAGTTGCTATTTTCATGAGCGCTCTATTTGTACCTAGTCAGAATTTTGGTCAAATTGATAATTCTAAGTTTTGATATGTACTTCAAGGTACCTATGTCTCAGATTTGAGGGTCTACGGAGGTATATTTTTAATAAAGGCATCATGAGTTAGCTGAGCATTGACTTCATCAGGCCCGTTGTGCCAACAAAGCCAATTGATAATTTTTGACACTTAATATCTCATCACTCAGGATTCATCTTGAAAAACCCTTTGGTAGAGTTCATTCTTGTATATCAAAGTACATGACTATTAGATGGTGAGGTCCAGAAAGGTGTTTTGACTAGTTTGAAAATTACATCTTCGCGATTAAATGCGAAAATGTGGCTTAAGTGCCCGAAAATTGCAAAACTCAGTTTGATGATCTGAAAATGGTGTCGATCATTTCTAGAGGTATATTTGAGGTTCGTGAATCATTTCAAAGGACAATTGAATGAAAATGAAAACTTTTTTAGTTGGACCCACTTTGGGGCCCGACTTGGCTCATGCTCATACATTGATTTTATTGGTGACTTGATTCGCTAAAAGAATATATTTAAATGTGGATTGTAATCATGAGACATGTCACAAGAGTTGAAAAGAATGTAGACCTCTAGGCAATTTTGGATTGGCTATTTTAATGCCAAATCCTCCTTCAGCGATAGAGAAGAGATTTAAAAAAAAATGCAAATGTATTTGGGAGATGGTGTGGAATGGAGAGAGGATTGATCATTCAGCAAATATAATTGGCATGTGAAATGCCAGTTAACATCTTCCTATGCATTAATCATGGGTTTGAGAGGTTTTTATAAATTTCAAGCAATGAAACTGGTAGGCATTAAGCCAAACCCATTGGAGTGTGGCGTGATGAATGGAATGGCACTTTTTATAGACTTTCATCAAATGGCAAATTCAATGCCATTTAGACCCCCTCACGTGCTCTCCCCTCCCATGTGGTAAAAGGAAATAAGACCTTAAAATCAACAGCAAATGCAACATCAAGCTTTCCCCCTCTCTACCATGGAGTTTGGAGGGTTGTTTTGAAGACTCCAATCCAACACCAATGCAACCCCTACCCTGCATGATAGTCAGGATGACAAAGCATTAAAGTTTCAAATGAAAATTCCAGTAGCTCGTGCCTCCTCCCTTGTCCAATGTGGTTTTTTTTTTAAACTGTTAAAAATGCAATTAACAGAGTTGAAGTCCCTGCATGGATGGTGGAGGAGAAGGAATTTGGAAGCCTCGAAGCCAATGCAAACAACAGTAGCAGCCTGTGCATGGTGGAAGGGTAAAGGCATCAAAACTTAGCATCTTCCCTATTGTGTGTGGCACATTAAAGATTAAACAAAGTCCAAGCAACTACAATCAGTAGGTGCAAGCCCAAATCCATGACCTCTGCCAGCATCTTTCCTTGCTGCTTGAACTATGGAAGGGCATTTAAAAAACATGGAGCAAAGGCCATTTGTAGGTTGAATGCCATATCTCCTCCCATGCAGCATGTTTGGGGGTTATATAAATTTTTCAAAACCAATAAAATGGGCATCCAAGCTAGCACTCCCTGTCATGAGCATGATAAAGGAGGAGCTTGGGTGAGTTTTCTGCAATGCATAGAGGAAAATGTGGAGTTTGAAAACAAAGAAGCTTTTAGCAAAAGAAGTCTTAAGCAAATGCAAGTAAGGTGCAGATCCTCCTCCCTCAAGTGTGGCATATGGGAAAGGAAATAAACCCCAAGGCATTGAAAGCTCAAGAAAATCCATTGGCCCCATTAAAGCACTCTGCAAAAACCTTCAAAATCCAATGCCAGGCATAAGGTAATTATCCCACATTGGTTGTGCATTGGGAGTTTTTTATATTTATAAGCAAGGCTTTACCCATCCATAGTGTCAAAGATTTGGGCTTTTGACGGATGGTGTTGATGGGCGCCCAAGGTGGACCCCACGGGCATAGGCATAGATCTCGAGATGACCAAAGAGGTCGACAAGTGGCGACTAGGTGGACCCCACATAGGTAGGGATCCTGAGGCTGGCAAGTTTTGCAGAGAAAGGGCGGCTTAAAGTTCGAGCATGTTCCAAGGAGACCGGTGCGCATGGATTTGCAAGCCAAAGGTGCTCACCAGTTAAGCTCTGTGAAATGGCGAAAAGCTCTGGGAAATGGCGAAAAGCTCAGTGAAAGGAATTAAAGAGAATGCAGGTTGCAGGAGATCCAATGGCTTGCGTGATTTCATGACCCGAATATGCTGGCGAGTTAAGCCCTACGAAATGGCAAAAAAGTCAGGTGGATGGCGAAGTGTTAAAGACCTTGCAGGTTTAGCAAGATCCAACAGCCTGCGCGACTTTGTGACCCGAAGATGCAAACTCGTTAGCCATCGCAAAATGGTGAAAGACAGGTGGCAGGTCTAGGTGGAAAGACAGCTTGCAGGTCTCATTGAGGTGTCGCTGAGGTGGTGATGATGTGGTGACAAGTAAGTAGACAAGTGGTAGTGACGAGGCAGTGAGGTGGAGGATTGATGAGGTGTCATCTGAGGTGGCATCCAGTGGATCCCATCAATGAATAAGAGGCTGCCACATGGCAAGGCATCAGGGCAAAATCAAGCCAAAAATCAAAGTTAAAATCAAGTTTAATATATAGTTGAAACTATATAAAAATTCAAAAAAATAAAATGATGGAGGCATATAGTGGAATAATTCGCCCAGAGGTCCATTTTTGGTCAAATAGGCAAGTATCATATATCATCGGAAAGCTCTCAAGATGAGAAATGAAATTATGGAGTTAGTTTCAACAAATGTGAGATTTTTTTAGAGCATTTTCCATGGGAAAGAAGAAGAAAGTGAATTCAGTTGGAAAAAGAGACACTTTGCAATTTCGGTTGCAGACCTAATGTTTTTTCCTCTCCTTCTTATTCTCGTTTTCTTCTCATTATAATGGTTCCATAATTTTAGAGGAAGTGCTCCAGTTTTCATGGCTTCCATCTTTTCTTCTTAACCCAAATTTGTAAAATTCTTTGGTTTGTTTCAGGGTACAGCGATTACATTGCAGTCTTGGAGATGTTTTCTAGTTGCAGATCTTACTTGTGTCAGGCATGAGTAAATTTACCATAGTATTGTCTCTGTGTATGTATTTCCATTATTATGAATTGAATCCTTGAGGAGGATGAAATTTTTCAATTTCAAGGAGATTGTGTGATTGTCTATAGGTATCCTTCAAAGAAGGTTTTAAACTCTATAATCAGTCATGAATAATGGAATGTGTCCCAGATCTAATAATTATGTGAATGGAATTGAGTAATGCATTAGTATAGGGTGTTAATGCAGGAATATTGTTTAAGAAAAACCAATTTGTGACTAGGATACACTTTTGCAATTCTTTGTGTGACTCTATTGCCCAATGAACAAGGCACTGGTCTTGCAGATTTGGGGATAGTTTCAAATTTATACAAATCAAAGACAAATCTATTTCCTTTCATGTTTAGGGGTTTGTGTTATATCCTTCCCAAGCTCTGTTTCACCCATTATTTGTACAAGATCTAGCCAATCTGTATGTGTTATCTAATTTGTTGAGCTTGTGGAATGGTTTGTCTGCTTTGATGTTGTCATGGTGAGTAAATGAGTTTGATTCAGTGCATCAAAAGGGTGTCCCCCCCTAGGTCTAGCAAAACCTGAAGTGCAGGAGGATCAATTAGGGTCCTATGTTATGTTGTCCAAGCCCTAATGTGTTTCATAGACTGAAATTGGCCATTTCATAGAAGGATTGCAGGTGTACTTGGGTTAACCAGATTTGGTGAACAACAAAAGTGGCAACTCTGCTGGGGACGCTGAATAGAAATTGCCTAAATTCATCCAATTAGTCAGTCCATTGTGTATGCACAAAGTTTGAAAGAGATTTTATGGTGAAGAGAATATTCCTTGTTCTAGATCTGTAGAATGATATGTTTTTCATGTCATATTTTATAAAAGAGTAATAGTAAATTCATGTTGTTGAGTTGTGAGCAAGTAATCACAGCTGTATGCAAACTTTTCCCCAATTCCTTATTGGGTGGCAACTCTATGGTTCATACTAGTGTTGAATGTCTTTGCAATTAGTATTGCATAAGGTTTTTATGGTTCGATGTATAGTGCAGAGATATGAGTTATCACTGCTAATGCATATTTACAAATAAATTATTCATCATTAAAGTTTGATATAAAGTGCAGTAGAAAGATACACATAGATTTGGTGCTGATTTCGCAAATCCGTATGTGTTAAATAGCCTGGAAGAGTGTTTATTGCAGCGAGATTGAAGGAGACAATAGAGAATTTAATTTGTGATTGAATGGTATTTTGTTGTTCAAAATGTCCTCTATGCAAGTGGTGGCAACTCTGAGGTAAAAGACAGTGCTGAAAGTTGAAATAAATGCTCAGATCTACAAGTCTTATAGTTGCAAACACTCAGGTATTTTCAAAAGTTTCAATGCAAGATGTTTGTTCTGAAAATTTGAATGAGTAATGTAGTTTTCCCATTAAGTGAACAACACTAGTAAAGAGGGAAAAGAGAGGAATCACAAATTAATTTGCATATCCATTTTGGCTGAAATGTCCAGCGTATATATTTTGTTGTAGTATGCAAATTTAGAAAGCTTTGTGTCAAACAATGTTATGAATAAATTTGAAATAAGGATATGTGCTTGAAGTGTTCCATTTTTTTATCCAAGGTTGTATAATCATTTGTGGTAGTAAGAAGAAATGTGTAGTGATGTTTTTCAGTCGGGTGTATTTCCACATATGACCATGCCTAGTGAAGTGTCACAACCATGTATTAGGAAAATTTTCAGTATGAAGTATTATGCTGCTCTGAGCTTTAAAGATATTCCGGGTTACCCAAATCCCATACCCAAAAAAACTAGAAAGTATTTTCCAATATTCAGTGGGAAGAAATCAGAATCAACATGTCAACATTTGAAGAGATTTTTAGATTTGATGGGAGAGTTTGAAATTTGTCAAAAAGATGTGTGTATGAAGTTATTTCTCCAGTCATTGAAAGAGGATGCAAGGGATTGGTTCTCTTTCTTGCTGGCAGATTGTATTTCCTCATGGGAAGAATTGATTTCAGATTTCATAGACCAATTTGATGAAAAAGTGAGTGATTGTGATTTGCTGAAAGAGTTCACATACATACAAATCAGGGAAGATGAATTGGTACCAACATTTAATATCATGTTTTCACAAACATTGTCTAAAATTTTAGGAAGTATAAGTTTGATGATAAAGTATGTCTGGATATTTATATGAGTGCTTTTGGTAAAAAGATGGGTTTCCTATTGAGAAACAAAGAACCCAAAACTTTGTATGAAGCCTTTAACACAACTAGGGATATTGAAAATAATTTAAAATTTGGGATCTCAAAGAGAGTAGTATCTACTGTTGTTTCTTGCCAAAACACCTTCAATGGTGAAATACCATGTGAAGATGAACAAATCATTCTGTGTCAAAACATGTCAAGCTTTGCGAAGATGAACAAATCATTCCGTGTCAAAACATGTCAAGCTTTGCTTTTCCTGATGGTTTTACTGATGCATGTGATTTAGATTTAAATGAGAGTCAAGAATCTCTGCTATTAATGTCGGTTATCTCTCATTGTAATGACAGAATGATCAGTGGGAAATGTTGTGATAATGCTGATACAAAGGTAGATTTGTATAAAAGATATATACCATTTGATTTGTATGTCGGTTATGCTGATTATGTAGCTGCCAATTATCAAGTGAATCATGCATCTCCCAAGGATAATGAAAATGAAAACAATGATGGTGATGACCATCGAACTTTACATGCTACTGATGTATTTGATGTTGCAATACCAAATACTGAAGGATCACCAAAAGTTGCTGATTATGCAAGTGAAAATGTTCAATATGATGAAAATCAGATTTTGCTTAAGTTTGATAAATCTGAAAATGAAATTATGGATGGTGTTGATAATGTTCTCAATGCAAGTATACCCAGTGATGAATGTGTTTCAGAATGGAGTGGTGCTACTGATTATGAGGACATATACAAATGAACAATGAAGATCATTTTTAGAATGAGAGTGATCTTAGCATGAGTTATTCACTTTCCTATGATCAACAAATGAATGCCAGTCATGCAGCTGATGATGGTTTTGAGATTTCTTATTATTCATCATGTGAAGATGATATAAGAGGAGACCAAGTTATATATTTTAGTCATGAATCTGAAAATGAAAGTATTTTTTAGGATAAAAATATATGTGGCAGTGTGGATAGTGTTTTGTTTTCAAATTTAAATGAACCCATATTTGAATGCTTTCAGAATTTGAAGTACCATGAAGAGGATGTGAATGTTGATAGTATGCTTGAACTGGATATGGAGTTATTTGCCTTGGATACTAATGTTCATGGTGCTGATTTCATTAGTGAAAATACTGAAATTTACCCTTGTGTTGAACAAGCTTGTAATGTTGATGTAGTTCTGAACAGCAGTAGCATGGGTTGTAAAATTTTACTTCATGATGAAGATAAGAGGCATGGGTTGTGTGATGACTACTTCAGACCACAAATGGAAGTTTTTCAAGAGGGTGTAAGTTTGAATGAAAAAGATTTAGCTGAGGATTTGCTTCAGCTAGAGGTATGCATTCTTTTCCATGATTGGGATATTGAGGATGCGGATGTGTTGAGTTTGATGAGCAAGGATAGTGTAGACTGTGATCGGCATAGTGAAGTATCACATCCGGATTGTAGTATTTATGTTCCTTGTTTGCATCAATTGGTTAGTAATGCCCCCAATTCTATGAATGAAAATGATAACAAGGTAACTACTGATAAGAACTACAATGTTGAGAGTGAATGTTTTATTTTTGAAGTTCAGCATGATGATGCCTTTGCAAATGATAGAATTGATTGGGATAGTGAAGTGTATTGCAACTTGTGGGAAGGCCTCTATAGTGAGTTGTCTCATGGTTTTATTTTTGTTGAAGTAGTGTGTGATTATAAAGTTCAGAATCAGACAAGAGGTGTGTACACCAACTGTTACAGTAATGAGATAAAAGGGGTTGATTATAAGGATTATGCTCAGTTGTTATTGGAAGGTGCCTTTGTTTGGATCATGATATCAAGTGATGAGAATCAGATTTTTGACACAGGTAAATGCTGAGGAAAGTGGAGCAGCTTATGATCAGTTGTAAGTATGTTTATATATATTTTATAGTCTTTTTGCTTTAGTTGTGTGGTTTTCAATAAAGTACCCTGGGGTAGAATAAGGATGCCTTGTTTTTTGAGAAGAGAAGAGATGTATTCCATTTTTTGGTGGTCTGCTTAACCATTGATTCTAGATTCTTGTGTTGATCTTACAATCAACCATCCCCAATCATAGCCACTATTGGGACTCATTAAATTTGAGTCAAGTTTTGAGCCCTATTTCAAAATTTTGATATTGCATTTTCAGAAAGGCACCTAATCTAATTCAGGTGGCCTAGTTAGAGAGAGGGCAAAATGGAGCCAGTTCATTTTCGAAGGGTAAGGCTCAGGAAATGTGTCCTACACTTTTCATTTGGCCTATGAAGTGATGTGTAACTTTTAGAATTTAGTTTGGATTGGTTTATCAGGTACCCATTTCAAGGGGTGAGCTAAAAGTGCATCTTAGGCACAAATGCGGATTTTATTGAGTTGCCTACTTTGGGTGTTTATATATTTTGCCCTGTTAATTGTCATGATGAAATTCAAAATGAATTCAATTCTATGCATAAATTTGATTTAGCTTGCAAAATTTCAAGTCCTTATGAATCCATTTGCTCAGTTTTCAAAGCTCAATCCGTTTGCAGTTGGTGTTGTTTGACAAGTCCCTGTTTCAGCACCTAGTCAGAGCCCTGTTTTGCATGTGTAAAAGTTGCCTCAATAAGTGTCATGCCAGAATGTCTATTCCAGGCTATTGTTGGTATAAATGACAAGCTATGTTTCTTGTTTCAATCTCCTACCAATTCGTTTGATCGGTTTTCAAGAGGGTTCCTCGAGCCATCATTTTTAGTGATCCGTACTTTCATTGCCATATCAGTTAAAGTTGCTATTTTCATGAGTGCACTATTTGTACCTAGTCAGACTTTTGGTTGAAATGAGAATTCTAAGTTTTGATATGTACTTCAAGGTACCTATGTCTCAGATTTGAGGGTCTACGAAGGTCGTTTGATATTTTTAAGAAAGGCATCATGAGTTGCCTGAGCATTGACTTCATCAGGTCCGCAGTGCCGACAAAGCCAGTTGGTCATTTTTGACCAATAATATCTCATCGCTCAGGATTCATCTTGAAAAAACATTTGGTAGAGTTCATGCTTGTATATCAAAGTACACACCTGTCAGATGGTGAGGTCCAAAAAGGTGTTTTGACTAGTTTGAAAATTACGTCTTCGCGATTAAATGCGAAAATGTGGCATAAGTGCCTGAAAATTGCAAAAATCAGTCTAATGATATGAAAATGGTGTCAATCCTTTCTAGAGGTATATTTGAGGTCCGTGAGTCATTTCAAAGGTCAATTCAATGAAAACAAAAAAAAAATTAGTCGGACCCACTTTGGGGCCCGACCTAGCTCATGCTCGTGCATTGATTTTATTAGCGACTTGGTTCGCTAAAAGAATATATTTAAATGTGGATTGTAATCATGAGACATGTCACAAGAGTTGAAAAGACTGTAGACCTTGAGGCAATTTCAGATTGGTGATTTTAATGCCAAATCCTCCTTCAATGACAGAGAAGAGATTTTTTTTTAAAATGCAAATGTATTTGGGAGATGGTGTGGAATGGAGAGAGGATTGATCATTCAGCAAATATAATTGGCAGGCATTAAGCCAAACCCATTGGAGTGTGGCGTGATGAATCAAATGGCACTTTTTATAGACTTTCAGAAAATGGCAAATTCAATGCCATTCAAACCCCCTCACGTTCTCTCCCCTCCCATGTGGTAAAAGGCAATAAGACCTTAAAACCAATAGAAAATGCAACATCAAGTTTTCCCCCTCTCTGTCGTGGAGTTTGGAGGGTTGTTTTGAAGCCTCCAAGCCAACACCAATGTAGCCCCTGCCCTACATGATAGTCAGGATGACAAAGCATTAAAGTTTCAAATGAAAATGCCAGCAGCTTGTGCCTCCTCCCTTGTCCAATGTGGTTTTTTTTTTTTAACTGTAAAAAATGCAATTAACAGAGTTGAAGTCCCTATGTGGATGGTGGAGGAGAGGAAAACTGGAAGCCTTAGAACTAATGCAAACAACAGTAACAACCTGTATGTGGTGGAAGGGTAAAGGTACCAAAACTTAGCATCTTTCTTGCTGTGTGTGGCACATTAAAGATTAAACAAAGTCCAAGCAACTGCAATCAGTAGGTGTAAGACCAAATCCATGACCTCTACCAGCATCTTTCCTTGTTGCTTGGACTATGGAAGGGCATTTAAAAAACATGGAGCAAAGGCCATTGGTAGGTTGAATGCCATATCTCCTCCCACGTAGCATGTTTGGGGGTTATATAAATTTTTGAAAACCAATAAAATGGGCATCCAAGCCAGCATTCCCTGTCGTGAGCATGATAAAGGAGGAGCTTGGATGAGTTTTCTGCAATGCACAAAGGAAAATGTGGAGTTTGAAAACAAAGAATCTTTTAGCAAAAGAAGTCTTCAGCAAATGCAAGCAAGGTGCAGATCCTCCTCCCTCACATGTGGCATATGGGAAAGGAAATAAACCCCAAGGCATTGAAAGCTCAAGCAAATCCATTGGCGCCATTAAAGCACTGTGTAGAAACCTTCAAAATCCAATGCCAGGCATGAGGTAATTATCCCACATTGGCTATGCATTGGGAGTTTTTAATATTTATAAGCAAGGCTTTACCCATCCATAGTGTCAAAGCTTTGGGCTTTTGATGGATGGTGTTGATGGGCACCCAAGGTGGACCCCATGCGCACAGGCATGGATCCCGAGATGACCGAGGAGGCCGACAAGTGGTGACTAGGTGGACCCCATGCATGCATGGATCCTGAGGTAGGTGAGTTTTGTAGAAAAGGGGCGGCTTAAAGTTCGAGCATGTTCCAAGGAGATCGATGGTGCGCGTGGATTCGCAAGCCAAAGGTGCTCGCCAATTAAGCTCTGCGAAATGCCGAAAAGCTCAGCGAAAGGAGTTAAAGAGAATGCAAGTTGCAGGAGATCCAATAGCTTGCATGATTTCATGACCCGAAGATTCTCATGAGTTAAGCCCTGCGAAATGGCAAAAAACTTAGGCAGATGGCGAAGTGTTAAAGACCCTGTAGGTTCAACAAGATTTGACGGCCTACGTGACTTCGTGACCCAAAGATGCAAGCTCATTAGTCATCACAAAATGGTGAAAGATAGGTGGAGGGTTCAGGTGGAAAGACAGCTTATAGGTCTCGCTGAGGTGTCGTTGAGGTGGCGATGACGTGGTGACAAGCAAGAGACAAGTGACAGTGACGAGATAGTGAGGTGGCGGATTGATGAGGTGTCATCCAAGGTGGCTCCCAGTGGATCCCATCAGTGAATCAGAGGTTACCATGTGGCAGGGCATTAGGGAAAAATCAAGCAAAAAGTCAACGGTAAAATCAAGTTTAATATATAGTTGAAACTATATAAAAATTCAAAAAAATTAAAAGATGGAGGCATATAGTGGATTAATTCGCCCAGAAGTCCATTTTTGGTCAAATGGGCAAGTATCATATATCACCGGAAAGCTCTCAGGATGAGGAATGCATTTATGGAGTTAGTTGCAACAAATGTAAGATTTTTTTAAAGAAGTTTCCACCGAAAAGAAGAAGAAAGTGAATTCGATTGGAAAATGAGACACTTGGCAATTTCGGTTGCAAACCTAATGTTTTTCCCTCTCCTTCTTATTCTCATTTTCTTCTCATTGTAATGGTTCCATAATTTTGGAGGAAGTTCTCTAGTTTTCATGGCTTCCAACTCTGAACTTCTTGACCCAAATTTGTAAAATTCTTTGGTTTGTTTCAGGGTACAGAGATTACATTGTAGTCTTGGAGATATTTTCTAGTTGCAGATCTTACTTGTGTTAGGCATGAGTAAATTTCCCACAGTATTGTCTCTGTGTATGTATTTCCATTATTATGAATTGAATCCTTGAGGAGGATGAAATTTGTCAATTTCAAGGATATTGTGTGATTCTCTATAGGTATCCTTCAATGAAGGTTTTAAACTCTGTAATCAGTCATGAATAATGGAATGTGTCCCAAATCTAATAATTATGTGAATGGAATTGAGTAATGCATTAGTATAAGGTGTTAATGTAGGAATATTGTTTAAGGAAAACCAATTTGTGACTAGGTTACACTTTTGCAATTCTTTGTCTGACTCTATTGCCCAATGAACAAGGCACTAGTCTTGCAGATTTGGGGATAGTTTCAGATTTATACAAATCAAAGATAAATCTATTTCCTTTCATGTTTAGGGGTTTGTGTTATATCCTTCCCAAGCTCTGTTTCACCCATTATTTGTACAAGATCTAGCCAATCTATATGTGTTATATAATTTGTTAAGCTTGTGGAATGGTTTTTTTGCTTTATTGATGCTATCATGGTGAGTAAATGAGTTTGATTCAGTGCATCAAAAGGGTGTCCCCCCCTAGTTCTAGCAGAACCTGAAGTGCAGGAGGATCAATTAGGGTCCTATGTTATGTTGTCCAAGCCCTGATGTGTTTCATAGACTGAAATTGGCCATTTCATAGAAGGATTGTAAGTGTACTTGGGTTAACTAGATTTGGTGAACAACAGATATATCTACACCGGTAAATTCAACAAGGTATTTGTCTATGATTGGTGGCTTGTTATATCTAACTCAGACTAGACCGGATAGTATGAATGTAGTAAGTATTGTTTCAAGATATCAAAGTAATCCTAAAGAAAATCATGAATGTGAAGTAAAGAGGATTATCTGGTATTTGCAAGGTACAACAAAATATGGCTTATGGTATTCTAGAGATGATGACTTCACTTTATGTGCATATACAGATTTAGATTGGGTAGGAGATACCGATGATAGGAAGAGAACTTTTGGTGGATCTTTCTTTCTTAGAAAGAAATTGGTTTCATGGATCAACAAAAAACAATCCTGCATTTCTTTATCTACTGCAAAAGTTGAATATGTTGCAGCCACAATTAATTGCACTCAAGTCTTGTGGATGAAGCAAATGTTGAAGGATATGAAGGTAAATTGAAGTGAACTGGTAGTTATCTACTGTGATAACTCTGCATCTATTGACATGTCTAAGAATCTGGTATTTCACTCTAAGACTAAGCACATATCAATAAAATATAACTTTTTGAAGGATAAGGTAGAAGAAAAAGAAGTCAAATTGGTTTATGTGAACACTAAAGAATAGATTGCAGATATATTCACTAAACCATTGTCTAAGGAATCATTTGAGTATTTGAGAGATAGGTTAGGGGTTTCTGCCCCTCTGACAGAGACTTGATTCATGTAGTTTATCATCAGTCCGGCATGCATTATCAAAGATACTATTCATTCCTATTGTCCTCATTTTTGTTTCCAAAAATGAAGGACCACTACATTAAATTTTTGTGAAAAAATGAAAAATTTTACTCTATGGCATGCTTCCCGAGGAAAATTTTTGACTAATCCTTGGACTGGCTTAATCCTTAGTCTATTCTCAAACTGCATTTCAAATTTTGTCAAATTCTGGGTTTGTTTGCTATGTTTTTCCTTTAATTTCGGGTTTTAAAATCCTGACTCCAGGTGGAGAATTTTCTTCAAACTGCAAGTTTTAATGATATTCATTGTTTTGATTGTTTTAGGGAAATTTTTAGCTTATTAAATGTGCACTTTTATTAAAAGATGTTACTTGCAATTTGTTTTAAATTTCCCCTTTGTTGTTTTTGTCTTTTTTATTATTTTTTGGTCTTGTTTAGTTAAAATAAGGATTTTTTGGCTCAATTACAAGTAAACTTGCAGTTTGTCCAAAAAAACCCTACTTTAATGGTTTTTGCATGTAATAGGGATTTTAAATCCCCATTACATATGTGCAAGTATTTCTAACTTGTTGTAGGGATTTTATTTCCCTTTTACAAGTAATTAAAACTTGTATTCCTCCCCGAAAAAACCCGATTTGGCCTTGTAAGTGCATTTTTGACAATTTTAAACTTGTCATTTGTCTAAAAAAACCCGATTTTGGCTTGGCAAGTGAAAAACTAAAATTGAAACTTGTTATTCTCCCCCAAAAACCTGATTTTCATTCCCTTACGCAAAATCAAACTTGTCTTTTATTCAAAGAAACCCAAAATGCAAGGAAAAACGGTTTTTGACCATTTCAAGGCAATTTTTGTGGAGAAATTGTTGGAGGAGGAAGGCATTTTGGCTTGCATCCTATCTTCATGCATTCTTGGACACCTTTCATGCCAAATGGAGTTTGCATTGACTGGTTTTTTGCCCTAGATCAGCAGTCACGTTTTTCTTTAATGCCACATTTTAGTGGATTAAATCTCCAGCAAGCTGCAATCTCCTAAAATGTTTTGCCCTCTCTCACCTAGGCGTGGAGTTTGGGAGAAGTTTTGAGCTATTTATTGGTGCCATTGAAGATGCAAATGGTGGCCACGTTATTCTCCACATGATTCCTTTGGCCACATTTTCCAAACACTTGTTACTATTTCTTCTACTCCTCCTTAGGCGTTTTGTTCCAATCCTCTTGGGTGTGTTCTCTCATTGGCATTTCAATTCTCCAAGTTTGGAATTGCTACTTCATTTATCAATTTGGGAAATTTTTGCAAAAATGTGTTAAGGGTTTGGCATTGTGGATTGCTTCTATTTATTGGTTTTTCTTCTTCTTTCCAAGAATTGGTTGCATTTCTTGAAGAGGCATTTTCAGTTTGAAGAAAGGTATGTTCTTTTTCCTTTCTTTCCTTCATTTTGTTATTTTCTTGCTCTCTTGGTTTTCTTTCTTAGTTGCATTTTTGGCATGTGTTGTTCTTCCCCCAAAAATTAGTTTTTGTGAGAGAATTATTCCCTTGGTATGCAATTTTTGAATTGCATTGTTCTTCCCTAAATTTTCCCTTTTTACTTGTATTCAGGATTTTTAATCCCGATTACAAGTTTGCTGGAAATTCTTGTTCTTCCCCTACGGTTAAGGAATTTAACCATTTTTGGTTAAATTTCCAAGTTGAAAAGTGTGAAATACCCCTCCCTTGCAAATTCGGGTTTTGAAAACCGAATTACGTGTTGAAGAGTTCTTCCCATTTTCATGAAAATGACTTTTTCGGATTTTCCCATTTCTATCCATTCATGTTCCCCATATCCGTACTTTCCATTTCCGTCATTTTCTGCAGGTCAAAATCTTATTTTTCGTCCTTTTCTCCATTTTCAAATTTACAAGTGTACTTGTATTCGGGTTTTAAAACCCCAATTGCATGTATGTCCTTTCCAACTTGTATACTTGCAAAAATTCTCCCAAGATCCGAAATTGGTCAAAGTCAAGATTTTCCCATTTCTACATATTTCCCCTCTTCCTATCACAAAATCATAAAGTTCAAGAATCAAAGTTTGACCCATTTGGAGAAGGAAGAATGATATTTGCAGCTGACTATGATGTTGCCTTAACTCTTTGAAGTCTTCATCATAGTATTCCAGGTTCACAATCAATGTCAGATTTGTCAGCATCTCCAGTTCCCAAGAAGATGAAATACAGATATGACAAATATCAGAACGAGGTTACACCTTCCCAGGTTTCTTCTCCTTTGGATCGCATCAGAGACACTGAAATAGGGGATGTTGATATGTCAGAATTCATCAAAAGGGTAGAAGATCCATAGGATAATAACTTGCAGCGGTTGTTGGACAGCCATATCCATCATGCATCTTCCTTCCCGATGGCTGCCCTAGAACCTGAGTTCGTTCTTGCATGCACCCATCATTTTGACAAGGAATCAAGAGTCATAAAAAATGATGATGGTGAAGCTATAATCTGTCTTCATGCAGATGTGATCGAGAAGGTCTTCAGAATACCTCCTGCACCTGTTTATATGGAAATCACTAAAGAAAGTGCAATGGAGTATTATGTAAAGAGGGAAAAATATTGCAAGAGACACATCAATAGGTGGATCCAAGAGCCAAGAGCCTCCTTCTCAAGGTGGGAGAAGTTGTACCACTATGATTTCAAATGGGAGATAGGAGACACCATCACTCTTCTTAGCAGGATGATGGGCCTTGAGCATTCCAATTTCTTTGAGCCATGGATGTACCAGTTCATTATGTTCATACGGCAGTCTAATCAAATTTCATGGGGAGAAGTCATCAGTGACGCCTTGTGCGAACAACTTGCAGTAGTTCCTACCACCATGACCTTCTTCATGAATTCTTATTTGGTATATTTAGCAGCATCACTTAGACACTTTCCAGGTCTTTCTACCAAGGGTGATCGCTCACTTATACTAGTCTGGGTGATCGCTCACTTACACTAGTTTGGGAATATTATGACCAGATGCCATTGAGACCCAGCAGACTGCATTTCAAAAGAGTCTAAGATGCATTCTTCAGATATATCATGTGTCAGTTTGATAGAAATCTTAGGAACAAGAGAGTATCAGATGAGGCATGGGATAAGGTGTGCGAGTATGGATGTTTGTTTCTGCAGTTTCCCACCTTCACCTATATGAGGATGGGATGCTATGATGGTCAGCCATACATGCTTCCCAGACTCCCAACTGATAAGATCATTCTTATGGAGTTGGGGAGACAGATCATGGCTATCCACACTTTTTAGTTTGCTAAGCACAAGGTTGGAATGGGATCTCTACCACAAACCCATTGAAAATTGGCCGGTACTCCCTTGTCAAATCTATGAAGGCTAAGGCCATGGACACTGAATTGCCGGAAATCAAGCTTAAAAGGTTTAAATCTAGAGCTGATTTTGATTATAGGGGTATGAAGGAGAAGATCAATAAATCCTTTTTGCATGTTCATCACATTGAAGACATTTGGGTAGATCTCTACACAGAAGCCGAAGTTCTGAAGATGCATTATTGCAGGCTCATTGTTGAGAAAATTATTGATTTGAACTTGGCAGATATCCCACAAAGGATGATTGATGATGGGCATATACTTGATCCTGAATACATTTCACGGAGGGTTGAGGAAGCTCCACTTCCTTTGATCCAATGGTCACACAAGGAGTACATATCCATCCTTGACAGATTTCAGCCTATCTTGGCCAACACCAACGCATGGCTAAAAAGTAATGTTGTTAGACTTATTAAAATCAAGGTTGGTAAAGAAGATGATTCTACGGGGCCTCTTGGACATAAGTCTGAGAATTAGATTGACAACAAGGAGGGTGCTTCATCTTCGATCACAAGGATCAAGTTGTGAGTCAGTCGTGTAGTAGTGCTTCCTCCTGAGGAGACAACTATTCATGGGAAGGAAAAATCATGTTTCCATGTTCAGGTAATTGATCTAGATAATCTAGAAGAGGGGCAACAATCTGATGATGCTCCCAAATCTCTAGTTTTACACTTGCCTCATGAGATCATTCCACCAGTTTCCATTAAGATGCCTCCTTCTCCTCCTGATTTGCTTGTGGATGAGTCTCCTTTGAATGCTATTCCCATTTTAGCATACGAGCCATCTCCTGATCATCAACAAGAGAGTGTATTGAAAGTTCTTGAGAATATTCCTACTTGCATCCAGCTATCAAAAATTGATACTTCCACTTCTGGTTTTGAAGAATTCATGAGGTAACCTTCATGCCCATTGGTAACTGAGAAAACTATGGTTGTTGTCTAAATAGATAATCCTCCCAGGATGACCATGGTGATTCAAACAGAAACTGCTTCTCCTTTTCCTACGGCTGTGACTGGAGGGGAATTGATGACTTTGCCTCCATGGCTTAGTTCTTTCACCCTGAAAAGGAAGAAGCAATAAATCTCACCTGACACCTTTGACTATCAGCAACTGAAATAGTCCAGATCCAAAGTTGCTAAGAAGGCCAAGACTATCTCCAGGGTAACTGTTGACAGCAATAAGATGAAGGTAGTTGAAATTGTGGAACCTATTGCAGATAAGCCACTTGATGAAATGCCAGCTGTTGATTATAAGGTTACAAGGATAGAGTTGGGCAAGCAAATGCATGAGGTCATTAAACATGATGCTCATTTTTTTGTTGCTTCACTAGTACAAAGGTGTGATGATCTTCTAGCAAAGAAAGACATGCTAGAAGAGGAAAACTGACAACTTATGGCAGGCATTCATAAAATTACAAAACCTGCTGCTGAAGGGAGTAACTCCATAGGTTCTTCTGGTTCCCAAGAATCAATTCATAGAGTGGAAAGGGCTGCTCAGAAATTACAAGCATTGGATTCCTGGGTTGATCAACTTCATGATCAATGTGTACAGGTAATAAAAGACATATTTCAAATAATGTCTAAGTTAGAGACCATTGAGGAGAAACTAGATCAGACTTCTAATACTTTCAAAAAGAATTTGGAAAGTGTTGAAGAAAGTGACAATTTGGCATACCATGCCCCAACAATAGCTAAGTGTTCTACAAGAGCATGCCATCATCTCTTCTAGAGTCATGTACTTGGAATTTGAAGAACTCTTGGAAAACAAGACCCTTGTTCTTAAATCCCACATTGAGGAGATCAGTGATGCAAAGAGATTTCAAGGCGAAGTTTATCGAGATATTGTCTTACATTGTGAAAGGGCCTCTTGCAGCATAGTAAGTCAGGATGGAGAGATGATTCCAGAAGAAGAAGTTCTTGCTGATTTATAGATGAGGATTCATAATGAATGGAGGAGCAAACAATTCTCGGTAGCTTCGATTTAAGCATTGATGAAACACCAAGCCTTTCTGCATGAAATCTTGTCTAGCTTGGATAAAAATAATTTTGCACTCCTCCACTATCATGACACTATTGTGAAGACTATGGTTGTTTCCAAGAACACCCATGAACCGAATCCTGAAGAACTACAAGTGAGCATCCAGAAATTTCAAGGATTTGTGTCTTCACAAAATGCAACTTAAGTGTTTTTCAACACTTAGTTGAATTTTCCCTCTTTTGTAATCTTTAGTTGTAATTTAGTTTTGACAAGTTACATGTAAAAGTATTTTTTGTAAAAAGAAAGTTACACATTACTTGCACTTTTGTAATTACATGTAAGGCAACTACAAGTTGTGTCCAATTAAGACTGTAGTTGGAATAAGTCTTAGTTAGTTGGAGTAACTCTTAGTTAGTTAATGAAGTCTTAGTTAGTTATTGAATGAGTCTTGGTGGTTGAGAGAATCTCTCAAGTTAGTTAGGATCCTCCCACCTTTTTCTCAAGGCTCCTCTTCTATAAATACTTGAGGGGTCTATTATAATATTTATCTTTTGGAATGCAAGCAAAAACTCTGCCAAATTTACAACAAGAAGTCTTTGAGCTTATGTATGTGAATTGAAGGTTTTGAAGAATAATAAAGAAGGATTACTCAAATTTTGATTCTTTGAGCGACATGTTTGAGTTTGAATCTTTTTATTTCTTCTATGCAAAGTGTTTCTAAAGGAGCTTAGTCCAATCTGATTTGAAGTCTTTAGCTGCAAGTAGAAAAGATTAATTAAAATAGGAAAATCTCTAGAAGGAGCAACAAGTCTTTGAGCTTGCATCTATTCTTGAGGAAAAATTATTGTTTGATAAGAAATAGCAGCAAGTCTTTGAGCTTGCATTAGTTCTTGTCTTTGTGTTAAAAGAATATATTATTCCAATCTTTGAGCTGTTGTCTTTTATTCATTGTAAAATTTAGTATAGCAAAGGGTAGATAGGACTTCCAATAGTCAAGTCTTTGAGCTTGATATTGTTGTCTCATCGCGAAGGAAGTGACGGAAGTCTTTGCACTTTCAGGAAACTTCATTTCCTTTCTCCTATTTCACTTGAAAGTGGTTATTGTTGTTCATATTCAATCGCTATCATTTTTTGTGAAGAGAAAAGGACATTGTCTTTCTTGAAAAAAGAAGAAAGATTGTTGTCTCATCCTATTTTATTTTCCAAGTTGTAGTTAGATAGGGGGAGCCTTCCCTTAAATAGGAGAGTTTTTTCTCATGTGTTGTGGTTGAAACCACAATTTTGTATATTTCCCCAAGTGTACAAAATTTTCAACCAATAATTCCAGCACTGATGAGTGGTGCTACTACTTAGGGGGAGTAGTCAGCTTTGAGATTCAGAGGATTATGTTCTTGCTTTGATATTTTTGTCATATTTCTGGCACTAATGTCAAAGGGGGAGAGATAGTGATGTGAAAAATAAATTCAAAACTTTACAAAGATATTATTCATAGGGGGAGAGTTATTGACATTCAAAACATTGTTGGTTGTCTTCCATAGGGGGAGACTTGTTTGGTATTTCTTGGTACTTATATGTTTTTCACATATAGTGTTGCCATCAATGCCAAAGGGGGAGATTTTTGGCAATATGGATGAATTGATTATGTGTTGCATTGATGTTTTGTCATTGATGTCAACACTAGTTGTTATGGTTGGTTACCGACAAACAGATTTTGGTTACCGGTAGAAGATCTAGTGTTACCGATAGAAGGGACTATCTGTTGGACACTTTCGACATGTTTGGATCAATGGAGTATGTTTGGTTTTATGCGTTACATGCTTCTAGAGCATTTTTTGGTTAGTTGGTATTGACTTGGTGATCGGATGCTATCATACACTCTTGTAAACTCTTATCATCATGGGTTTAAGGTTTAACCGATAGAGCTTTCACTGAGAATATTTGATAGAATGCATAAGTGGTCGTGGTGCGGCTTCTAGATGGAATTTAGGATGAAGAAGGTGATCCCTGATAGTGCTTCAATTATTTGAAGACATTACTTTGGCGTGGTGGACCCATATTTGGTCTAGTACCTATCTAGGTTATGGACCGATATCATTTTAACGTGTTCTCTACATGTTACTGGGATGATTTATGGATTGGTTATTGTTGTTTTGGTCTTAAGCTGACATCACATATCATTGTAATATGGATGTATGTAATGATCTTGATGCTCTGCAAAAAGGATTAGAAAATCTGTTTGATGGCAACACACACAAGAGCACAAGAAACAAACGTTAGTGTTAGCAACAAAAGATTATCCTAAACAGGCATATCAAGAGAGATATTAAGCATGAAATAGAAAGCATATAAACATAAAATGAAATAGCTAATCAAGATGCTCATAGTTGCTCCTCCCTTGTTCCTCTCCTCTCCAAGTCCCAAATGAGTGTAGCTCTCAGCTTTTAGCACTAGCCATGGATGCCATATGGAGATTCAAGATGATTGAATATGATAAGCAAATACTATGCAAGAGTAGATAGTGATGCTATGAAAAAGCTCTATGCTAATGCCAGTATAACAACAATACTCTAAAATGCTTCTCCTTTTGCTTGAGGAGAAGGGTTCTATTTATAGAAGAAATAGGGAAATGAAGGGTTAAGATTGAGCAATCTTAACAAGGGTTAGGATTGAAAGTTGGGGATCCATGTGCACAATTGGCACCAATAAAATGGTGACAAGTTTCAACATAGGATTGGGTTGAGAGAAGAGGTTGGAGGCATTAAAGGCCTGAGAAGACCTCATGGTTATCTAGAAGGTAAGGGTCAAGTCTAAATTAAGATTACCCATTGGATTAAGAGTTAATGCAAGGATAAACCTTTGTGCAAATGATTAAGAGATAATCATGGTCAAAGCATTAATGGCCTGATGAGACCTTTGGGTTGGGTAGAGGTTGAGTCAAAACAAATGTTTTAACCATGTGGGAGGGTTTGAGGTAACCATTAATGGTTATTGGAGACTTTGGGGATTAAGTGGTTGAAGGTTGAAAGCCTTCAATGGTTATCAAAGACTTTGAGCCATTTAGTGGTTGAAGGTTGGAAGCTTTCAAAGGTTATCCAAGACTTTGAGGGTTAATTTGTTGAACACACAAAGCATTAATTGTTTTTCAAAGACTTTGGAGTCTTTGAGAAGTGACTCCAATTTGCTTAGGAATGTGACAATATTTAAGGGATGGATTTAGGCTAATTAGGAAGGGTTTAGAAGAATCTAGAAGGGGTTTAGGCATACAAGTGGATTTTGTAGGAAAATGCAAGTGGGAGAAATTTTGGTATTTTCAATTAAAATAAAATCATTTATTTCAATTAAATGGTGTAATTTGCATTTGGATAAATATTCAAATAAATATTAATTTATTTAAATGAGAAAATGAAGATAAAGCATTTAAAATGCTTGAAGACTTTGAGGGAAACCATTAAAGGCTTGAAGACTTTAAGGAAAACCATTAAAGTCTTAAGAAGACTATAGAAGGAAGCCATCAAGTTTGAAGACTTTAAAGCCATCAAGTTTGACTACTTTAAGGGAAACCATTAAAGGTTTCAAGTGGGTGAGGATAAATAGGATTTTAAATAAATAATTTATTTAAAATAGTTGTGCAACTTGCTTTTGTAGGAAAATACAAGTGGGTGGAGGATAAAGGTGATTTAAATAAATTATTTATTTAAAATAATTGTGCAACTTGCATTTGTAGGAAAATGCAAGTGGCTGGAGGATAAAGGTGATTTAAATAAATGTTAATTTATTTAAATGTGAGAGGTGGGATTTTGGGGGATTTAAATAAATATTAATTTATTTAAATGTGAGAGAATATTTAATTAAATAAATATGATTTATTTATTTAATTAATGGTCTGAATTTGGTTAAGTGAATTAAATCAAATAAATTGAATAATTTATTTAATTAATAGGAGAAGAGGGTTAAGATGAATTAATTAAATATTAATTTAATTAATTATTAATTGATGGTTAAATAATCAAATAAATACTAAATATTCATTTAATTAAGTGGACAGATTTATGTGACTACATTTGCCCCTCTTTGAGACGGTGCAGTTTATCGCATCGTTTCAAAGAAAGAAAAATAGGTGTGAAGAAATGCCCCATAAAATGTAAATTTAATGGGTGGTATGCCCCCTCGAGAGATGAGCCGAATTTTTTTTTTTTTTTTTTTTTTTTTTGAAAATTCGGGCGATCTCTCGAAAAAGAATGAAAAGTGGAAGGGAGGTAGAATAGAAGAAATTAGAACTAATGATGAAAGAATGAGAGAAAATGGAGTGAATATGAAGAAACAACAAGCCAGCGAGTACCCTGAGGTCATGCAAGAGATACAACAGATGTAGTGTGGGGTTTGGATTGATGTTATACAATTGATCAAAATTGTTTGGACAATCTGGTGCAATCGGTTTAATTGCCCCGGTCAAGTCAAAGCGTGACAGTTGATGTCAGTTGGTCGCTTGGACATGATAAAGTCTGAGTAAGTGAATCAAAGTGACCTGATGTGACTTAGACAATTGATGTAATTGCCCGATGAAGTCAAGGTATATGAAGCAAAATACTCGTTGAGACGTAGACAATTGATGTAATTGTCCGTTGGATTGTGTTTGATTGGCTAATCAATTGATAGTATGTGCGTGTGATGGATGGTTGTGGGGAATCATGGCAGCCCCGTTGAGACTAGGTCATTATGATAAATGCCTGATGTAGTCTAGGATTACCATAATCGATTACCTGTTGAGACCCGAAGATACTTGATCAGAGTATCTGTTGATAGTCTAGGTGTGTGGGAGTCGATGTATCTGTGTAGACAGAGCAACTTGCTTGATTGTGTGGATGAATGAGGATGGGAAACACAATCCCTCCTATTAGAGATGGATGGTGATGAACGTGGCTTGATTGGGTTGATGGGAAACGATGAAGGATATGTGATGCTGATTATCGAGATGGGGAGGGTGGGGGGGTTCAATGTTAAATAGAAGAAATGGAGGACCTATTACATTCCTATGGAAGAAGAGGAAAATAGAGTATCCATTGTCATTACTATGTATGAATGATATGCAGCTATTTATGAATGTATGGATGGATGGAATGCAACGAAATGCAATATATACAGATGAGATGAAATGACGATCCATGGTGCTTTATTTTTCATCATTGAGCTTTAAAATGTTGTAAGAAAATACAAGCAACTTGACATAAAGATTCAAGATGACCAGAGTATTTCTTACATGGATTTGATATAGCAAGTTAATACAAGCAACTTGATATAATGGATCAAGTTGACCTGAGTATTGCTTGCGGAACAGACAAGGATTATCTCCGTTCATGCATGACTTGGATCGTCCTCCTTGATCTTAGGCTGATCATATCCTGAGACAAGTGCATACCGTACAAAGAAATAAAACCTTTATCCAGTTTGGACGAGGTAGGAGGAACCAAAGGAAGAGCATTGTACCTGCAAACAAACAGTATATACATAAAGAATAAAGAATAAGGATCCTTGGTAATGGTTCATGCTCATATGGTCGAGGTATATGCTGTAGTCAGCAAGCCGTAGTGATCTATGACTATATTTTTGCCTATGATCACATAGCTTAGTGAACTTCCCACGTAGACACCATTAGTACATGCCCCAGAACTTCATCGGAATTAATGCGCAAATGATACAAAACAATGCTGCAAGATCCTAATATAGATAAACGAACGATTGTACTCACAAATCAACCAAGTATTTGATAGCTTAACATAATTTTCTTGTCAAAGAAAACGTCACTTTTGTCTTTGTTTTGGTAAGGAAGGATGCATCCTTGTTGAAGACAGTTTGATTGTTGATGTTGATTGTGTGGTTGATTGGTAAGTGGTCAGTGTGTGAGTAGTTGTCAATGTTTATTTTGTATCTGATCGGATAAATATGTACAAGGTGTTGCCATGTTTTTGTGTGATTTTTGATGGTTTTTCTGATGTTTTTTGGATTTTGTGAAACAATTTTGAATGTTTTTGGTATTTTGAGAGTCATTTTTGAATGTTTTTGGATTTTGCGAGACATTTTTGAATGTTTTTGTATTTTGCGAGACATTTTTGAATGTTTTTGTATTTTGCGAGACATTTTTGAATGTTTTTGCCAATGAATCACCAGTAATGTAGAATCCACTTCCATCATCTAGATTGTAAGGGCATTGCCCCCAAGTTGGACATGATTTATGAAAAAGCGGGATGCTAGACGCATGAAGTACTTTCTTGGATTACAGATAAAATAACAAGCCATGGTTAGATGGATGGATGTGTGTATGTATGAATGTGATCGCAATAAGCCTGAAAGACAATGGAGCCATAGCCTTTACGAGTGGCGCCTGTTTGCCAGGTTTTCGCCATCGTACTTACCCAAGGTGCCACCGGAGTGGTTGTTCACCATTTGGATGCATGATTTTTCTTTACTTTTTTGAATGTTTTTATATTTTCTTCAGGACATTTTTCTGAATGTTTTTTTGGTATTTTCTGATAGGCAGGGGAGCCTGATGCTCTGTACACCTTAGGTATAAAATCTTTTGAGGTGCATGCTATTGATTGGATCTACAAGCGGTTCTCCTTCTGAAGTAGCCAACTGATATGCCCCGGACCCGAATACAGCAGTGACAACATATGGGCCCAGCCAGTTTGATTCAAACTTGCCTTGATGTTCTCTATTTGGTTGGTTGCGAGGATTTTCTCGAAGAACAAGATCACCTACCTCAAATGTACGAGATCTAACTCGGTGATTGTAACTTCTACTCATGCGCTGCTGATAGGCTTTGAGGTGATTGTATGCAGCTTGTCGTTTCTCATCAAGTAACTCTAAGTCTTGAAGGCGTGAGACTCTGTATGCGTCATCATCAATGAGATTGTGCAAGGAAACCCTTAATGATGGTATCTCGACCTCAATAGGCAAGATAGCTTCTGCACCATAGACCAATGAATAAGGAGTTGCACCTGTAGGGGTTCGAATGCTAGTTCGATATGCCCATAGCGCTGGATTCAATTGAACATGCCAATCACGACCGGCATCATTGACTGTCTTCTTTAGGATCCTCAATATGTTTTTATTGGATGCTTCGGCCTGACCATTGCCTTGTGGGTAATAGGGAGTGGAAAAGCGGTGTTGGATATGAAATTTCTCACAAAGTTCACGGACATCCTGATTTTTAAAAGGAAGACCGTTATCTGTGACGATGGACATGGGTACACCATACCGGCAGATGATGTAGTTGAGGATGAATGAGGCGATCTGCTTGCCGGTGACTTGGGTAAGTGGAACAGCTTCGATCCACTTGGTGAAATATTCGGTGGCGGTAATAATGAATTTATGGCCATTGGATGAAGATGGATGGATTTTACCCACAAGGTCAAGGCCCCATTGACAAAAAGGCCATGGTGTTGTGATTGGTTGTAGTTCCTGTGCTGGTGCATGTATCAGGTCGCCATGAACTTGACATTTCTTGCATTTCCTGACAAAGTAGTAGGAATCCTTTTCCATAGATGGCCAATAGTATCCAGCTCGCATGAGTTTCTTGGCTAGTGACGGACCACTTGAGTGAGTCCCGCAAATTCCTTCATGTACCTCTTCCAAAGCCTTTGTTATCTCACCTTGTTCTAGACATCGAAGGAGAGTACCATCAAGACTGCGTCGGTATAGGGTTTCGGCAATAATGGTATATCGAGCAGTTTGGCGAATGAAGGTTTTACGTTGGTTATTTGATTGGTTGGGAGGAAGGGTGTGATTGCGGAGATAGGTGTAGAACTCACCGTACCATGGGGATTCGGAACCAACAAGGCGACATATCATTTCAGATTCGGGGATATCATAAGCGGGGATCCAAAGCTGTTCTACCAAGAACTCGTAGCGTGTTGAATTTTGTGGAAGATCTAGGAGAGATGCGATGGTAGCCATGGCATCAGCAGCTCGATTCTGATCTCTTGGTATCTGCTCAAAAGTGATAGTAGTAAATGATGCCTTTAGATTGTCCACCATTTGCTTATATGGCATGAGTTTATCATCTTTGGTCTGATATTCATCTGTTGCTTGTCGAATGACTAGTTGGGAATCGCCATATACTTGTAGTTCTTGTAATTTCCATTGTACGGCTAACCTGAGTCCCGTGATCAAGGCCTCATACTCTGCTATGTTGTTTGTGCATGGAAATGTGAGCCTGTAAGACTTCGGGATGCTATCACCTTGAGGTGTGATAAACAGAATGCCTGCCCCCGAGCCGTGCCTAGTGTATGAACCATCAAAATATAGTTTCCATGGTTGTGCTTCTGTGATCATGAATATCTCTTCATCTGGAAAATTGGAAATGAGAGGATGATCGCCTATGAGAGGTGCATCAGCCAACTGATCTGCAATAACTTGCCCTTTGATAGCCTTACGGTTCACATACTCAATATCAAATTCACTTAGAATCATCACCCATTTGGCTAAGCGACCTGTCAATGCTGCTTTGCTGAGTAAATACTTGAGTGGATCAATTTTTGCGATGAGTTGTACCTTGTGTGTTAATAGATAGTGCCGCAATTTAGTGGCTGCCAAGATTACTGCTAGGCAAGCTCGCTCAATAGGTGTGTAATTGAGTTCATAGCCCACAAGTGTGCGAGAGATGTAGTAAATAGCACACTCTTTTCCTTCTGCATTATGTTGTGCCAGTTGTACACCCAATGCTGTACTTGTTGCTGAGATATAGAGCAATAATGGTCTACTTGGATCTGGTGGCATCAGCAATGGTGGATTCATGAGATAGTCTTTAAGTGCCTGAAATGCTTGCTGGCATCTGTCATCCCACTGAAAGCGGATGTTCTTGTGTAGCAGGTGTGTGAATGGGTGACACTTATTAGCCAATTATGCAATGAATCTGTGGATAGATTGAAGCCGTCCTTGTAGTGTTCTTAGCTGACTGATATTCTTTGGAGGTGGCATGTCCATTATTGCCTTAACCTTTGCTGGATCGACCTCAATACCTTTGCTTGAGACAATGTATCCTAGAAGCTTCCCGGAGGTCACTCCGAAGACACATTTCTTTGGGTTGAGTCGAACATGGTATTGTTCCAGTCTATCAAAGATTTTATCTAAGATGTGGAGATGTCCTTCTCTTGTGAGTGATTTTGCTAGTAAATCATCCACATAATCTTCCATCATAGTATGCATCATGTCATGGAAGATGGTGGTCATTGCTCTTTGATAGGTCGCTCCTGCATTCTTTAGACCAAAAGGCATTACATTCCAGCAATATGTGCCCCATGGACATGTGAAAGCTGTCTTATGTTGATCTTCTGGTGCGATCTTTATTTGATTATATCCTGAAAATCCATCCATGAGTGAAAGCATCGCATGTCCTGCTGTTAGATCCACTATGATGTCGATATTTGGTAGGGGAAAGTCATCCTTAGGACATGCCTTATTTAGATCTCTGAAGTCAGTACAAATGCGGATGCCCCCTTTTGGTTTGCCGACAGGCACAATATTGGAGATCCATTCTGCATAATCAATTGGTCTAATGAAACCAACATCCAGGAGTTTCTTGAGTTCTGTTTTGACTAGCACAGCAATCTGAGGATGCATCTTACGAAGCTTCTGCTTGACAGGTTTGGCTCCTTTTGCTACTGTGAGATGATGCATGACTAAATCAGGATCAAGCCCAGGCATGTCTGCATATGACCATGCAAAGTTGATCTGACGCTGTTGGAAGAACTCTATAAATTGAGGTTGTTCCTCTGGAGTGAGAAGAGATGCCAGATGTATGATATGAGGGTTTTCAGGAGTCCCCACATTGTATTCTTTAGTCTCCTCAATGAGAATCGTTGATCGTTCCTGTTGTGTATTAGCAGGGAGAATGTCAAACCCTTCATCCTCAGGTGCCTCAGAGAGGTTTTCACCATTGGATACGCTCTTTCTTTTTACTTTTGTTGGATCAAACAGTGCCACAGTGTGGTTTTCACTAGAAGATCCATGTTTTAATGTTATATTTTTGCAGCTGAAGGGTTTGGCATCCGCCCCGAAGTATGCTGCGCTATTAAGTTCAATGGCGAATCTAGCTTTGTGATCCCCGCTTGGTAGATTATCCCTTAATTCCAAAAAGTCAATGATAGCCTCATCATTTTGGAAGAGGTCAAGACATGGGGGATTTGGTTGGTTCCATTCAATGAGTTCAGGGTGGACAATGGGCATTACGTCATCGATTAGGTTAAGTGCGGGAGATGTATCAGTGAGGGTTAAGACAGTGTGGTGAAGGTAGTTGATGGTACTTTCCCTGTCAGAATCAGGCGTAGGATGAGACGTAGGGTCTGTGGAAGATGTTTCCAGCTCAGGTACCCAAGTGGTCTTTATCTGTGCTTCTCCGTAAACAGGAATGTCTTTGCGTGGCGGAGGTGGTGATGTGTCTTCCTCATCTGAAGTGTTAAGTTGCACTGAATCGAATTCCCACTCATGTGAGTCGGTCTCTGAATCACTTTCGAGCATCCGATTGCTATACCATACTGGGATGTCGCTGGAGTTGAATACTGCAGGCGTGATTGGTTTATGTACCTTTGTGGTGATCGGTGCTGCAGGAACCGTGATGGGGATTAAAGGATTTGTCACTGGAAGTATCGGCAGTGTTGATTTAGTGGTTTCTATTGGAACGGCTGGTGCCATAGATGCTACTACGGGTTCCAATATAGTTGCTGCTATGAATGGTTTTATTGATGTGATGACTGCTGTGGATGGGATTACTAGTTCGATTGGTGGGATGAGTGATATTGATGATGGTTGCGGTGGGTTTGTGAGCCTCGATGGGGCAGTGACAATATTGCTTGATGGTGCTTTGATTATGAAAGGTGTCCTCTTTACAGTAGGTGGGCAAAATGGTTTGCTAGGTTTTCCTTTAAATCTGAGTTTAGGAAGGATCTCTTTTTCAAAGCCTAGGCCTGTATTACCTTTGGGCTTGAACTCTGGCAGCAGCGGTTCATGTCGTCCTTGTTTGCAGTATCCCAAAGCACTCTGACCATCATATCCCATTCTTTGCATAATGAGGAGGCCTTTGCCATACTGTTCTGTAGGAAGTGTAACTCGCGGTTTGTCAGTGGTGATGGGATCTTTATAGATCCATTCCGCTAGGTCCTTATCTTGTGTCTCTTCCTCTTGACTCTTTCCAAGGATGAAAGGCGTTAAGGCACATGCAGGCATGTTTAGTGGTTGCTGGAGTAACTGCTGTGGTTTACCATGTGTTCTAGGAGAAGTAGGTATTTGTCCCACACAAAAGAGCTGACTCAAGTTGTATTCTCCAGGACCTTCCTCTGCGACTTTCATCTTAAGCTTTTCTTGCTTGGGTATAGGAGTGTTTGAACTGGCAAGAGAGGCGGGATTTACATATGATGTGGAGGAAATGGCTTCCCTATTATTAGGAACAGTAATCTCTGGTTGATGGCTGATATTATGGCAAAATGCAAAGGATTTGCATCGCCCAGGATTGTGATCTCTGCACCATTATGTGGGAACTTGATACATTGATGGTAGGTAGATGGAACGGCTTGCATGGCATGTATCCAAGGTCTCCCTAATAATAGATTATATGGCAGAGGAAGGTCCAGAACCTGACAAATTATGTGTTTTACCACAGGGCCCACTCGGATTGGTAGCACCACCGCTCCTTTGGATGAACGCTCTACATCATCATAGGCCTTGATGGTGATCTTCTTGCGAGGATCCACTGATTCTATTGCATATCCCAATGCTGTGACCAACTGTAGTGTACAAATGTTTAGGCCTGCTCCATTATCTATCAAGACTCGCTTGATCCTGTGTTGGTTGACAAAGCCTTCAATGTGTAGCGAAGCATTATGAGGTTGTTGGAAAGAAGAGTTGTCACTTTCGAAAAAAGTGAGACAAGGTGATGACTTTAGATTTCCAACCATGGCTTGAAATTGGTCCGTGTTCAGGTTTGCAGGGACTGACGCTTCTTGGAGTGCTTGATCCAAGATTGTTTTATGAGATGGTGATAGGCGTAATAGCTCTAAAATGGAAATGAGCGCAGGCGTTTTATCTAATTGTTCCACAAGATTGTACTGCTTTGGGATGGAGGTGGTGCCTTGTGGAGCTGCCTTGATGGTGACCTTGCCACGACGTGTAACAACATTGCAATTTGAGGTGGGATTTTTGAAGGTGATAGTTGCAATTTGTTCACTGGCATCATACAGGTGATTGACAGTGTAATTATACGCAGCTTGCGTATAATTAGTGGTATCAGGACCTTGTCTGGACGTGGAAGGACCCCTTTGATCTTGCGATGGAAGTGGATTCTTGAACATCTGATGATCATTATTGGTTGTTTTTGGGTCATGTCCTTCAATTTCAATTTCTCCTCGGTCAATAAGATCCTGAATGAGATCTTTCAATCGGTGACAATTACTTGTTTTGTGTCCTCTTCCTTGATGGAACTCACAATGTTCAGTATCTCTCCACCATGCCGGTTTGACTTGCGGCTCATAGTTGGATAGCTTAGGTAGAGTGATCAAATTCTGAGAAATGAGTTGTCGCATCACTGTTTCAATGGGTTCCCCTAAGGGAGTGTATGTGCGTTTTTGTTTTTGTGGACGAGGTCTTGGTTCATCATGAGATGTGATGCGAGCTTGATTGGAAGGAACATTTGTGTTATTCTGAGGTGGAGGATTTTGTCCTGCAAATCGAACCACAGGTTGTGCATTTTGGATAGTCCGAGCATCCACAACTCCATCGTTGACGATATTCTTATTCTTGTTCCAGAAGTTCGGTTTATCGCTATTGAAGCGCGGGCGAGGACCATCTTTTGGTTCATTAAAGATTTTGATGAGTCCTTTTTTGATGAGTGCCCGTTCACATTTTATACCCTTGGTGATCATATCGTTAAAAGAATCTGTATCTTTGACATCCAGGTGAAATTCCATTTCTTCGTTTAAGTTGGAAATGAAAATTTCCACTAGTTCTTGTTCAGGTAACTGAAGAGAACGTCTGCTAGACATTTGGCGCCATCGTTGCAGGAATACTAAGAATAATTCACCTGGTTTTTGTTTGGTGTTGCATAGATCAGCCATGGTGATGTCGCGTTCAATGTTATGAGAGTAATGAGATAGGAACTTCTGGATGAGTTCCTCAAATGTTCTAATGCCACCTGGTAGTCGGGAAAACTATGATGTGGTGGTTCCTCCCAAGCTTTGGGGAAAAAGGCGCATTAGGTATGTGTCCTCATAAGCCACTTCAAGACAAGCGGAATGAAATTCTCGGACATGATCACGGGGATCCCCCTTTCCTCTATATTTTTCAAATTTGGGTGTTTCGAACCCGCGTGGAAAGGGTGGCATATAAAGATTCCTATCAAACGGATAGGGACAGATGTCATTAAGTGAGAATTGATTGGTCTTAACACCACTATGAAGTTGTTGGGCGAGATTCTCGACTTGTTGCCGCAACATCTCTATTTCATTTGGAGGAGGAGGTGGTGGGTTACCTCGAGAAATGTTATATCTGATGTGATTTCTACCCCTTTCCTCCTCATGGCGACTTTGTCTTTCTGATGCTTGTCTTAATTGGGCAAGATCAAAGTCCGAGGGGAGTTTGGCTCCTTCTTGAGCGAGTTTTAAGAAGTGAGCATCTGCGTTGCTCCTTAGTATTTCATCAAATAATCTGTTAAAATGAGGATTATGCTGAACCCTTTCAATTGTTGAAGGAGTGGGTGTACCTGGGTTTTCATCATTCCCATTTCCTCCAAGTGCTTCTTGAAATTCATTGAGGTTGTCCTCTTCTTCCTCAATTTCTATTTCTTGTTGCCTTGATCGTGATCGGGTTTGAGCCATTTTGTTTGCAAGTTTGTTTTGAAGTTGATTGAAGATGATGATGAGTTGTTGATGAAATGAAAGATTGATGGTTGGTGATTTGTGTTTGTATGCAGATCTCTAGCACTTTGAGATAGATGTAACCGAAATTCCTTCTTTGAATTGCTTGCTTGTTTTGATAGATTTTTGGATGTGATAAGGTGTAGAGAAATCTGAGATGTGTTACAGATTTAGACTACCTAGCAATGAGAGGATTCACTCATGAACTAGTTTTAACCTGCGTAGATGTGTCTCTTAGGATGAGCTTATCCTAGATGTAGAAACAATCTAAAAAGTGATGTGATGTGTTTGATTCAAGCAATATCTAAAAGAGAACTTGGGACAAGAACCTCTTAATGTTTTGAGAGTTTTGGGATGAATTGATGATGGAATAATGATGTATGAATGAGATGATGGATGTTTTGTTTTTCAACTTCAATAAAAACTTTGTGTTACAAATGGAACAAACTCTACCTCTTCCCTTTCAGGCGTTGGTGGCACTTCTCGAGCTGTGTTGTAGGTGATACAGACGTTTTGGGAAGAAGTTGGGATTAATCTTTCCTCCTTGATTTTTGTGATAACTCAGAGCCCTATATTGCATAAAAGCTCTGCGGTTCAATGATTCTGAATCAAACTCGTTTGTTTTTTTTTTCTTGAAGGTATAAACGCATGCGATGTAGAAAGACTCTATGTGAGACAAAAATTTGTCTATTGAGATAGAAGAATTTCCTCCTTTTGATCAAAGCCTTTGAGCTTAGTGGTCTCCTTTTCAAGGTGATATTCTGATGACACTTCTTCTTTCGCAAGATGTGAAGAATGGTCATAAAATTTGTCTCTTTGTTGTTTTGCACTTTGTTTTTGGTACTTTTGGTTGTTTTTGAGAAATGTTGGATGAATACTTTGTTTTTGGGATTGATTTTCTGATTTTTCTTTGACAAGAAAACAAAGCAAGCACACAAACACAAAATTGTAGCCTCAAAGGCACAAATGAGTATGGGTCTAGATCAACCCAATCCTTGGACTTGTTTTTGACCCTTCCTTTAGATTTATTTTAAGGTGTAATTCCAAAGCCTGAAGTCGGCTCAATTTGCACTAGGTCTGTAAAACGAACACACTTCAAACACTCTTTATCCCTAAGGTCAAATGGCCAGTTGTGATAAATTTAGCCCACATCTTGATATTTCTTCGACTTTGGTACTACATACCTTATCAATCCCGCCGTGGCAAGTAAGGATGTGATATACTAAGTCTTGCACGAGCATAACAAATAGATGATCCCTATGATGGGGGAGTCACCACTTTTATCAAGCCACAAGTGACCTTTCAAAAAGCTATGTTTCTACTCAAGGAAATATGTATGGTGAGTATCTTGGGAGCAAAACCATCTATGCTCTTGCACTAAATTATACCTCAAATATCCTCAATCAATAGAACGGGTGGGCTACTACTTAAAGGTGTTTAGTCATGTTCGATGTTTTTGGACATAAGTTCATTCTGCAGTGACTCACTTAAGAGCCTTGTAACTGGTGGTGGGGCCCATTTGTCCTTTCGGCCAGTTACACTGTAGGAACAGCTATACCCAAGGCTACAGCTTTCGCTCACACCTGATTTCTATAGCGGCTCGAAGGATTTACCGCTCAAGGTCGTTCCCAAGAGTGATGTGTCTCTTGGCAGGCCTCTCTTAAAAAGATAAAATTTTGAGTGTTACTAACACTTTTCTCTTGCACCTAGGACCACGAAAGCCAAGGGAGAGGATAGTGTGTGTTAGAAGTAGGACCACTCGACCAACTCTTTGCACAAATGTGCCAAGCACGAAAAACACTTGTTCTTTTTAATCTGTCATTGCAATGTGATTTAACTATTTGGAGATGTTGCTCCAACAATCATGGTGTTCTTTTTAATTTTCAAAGGCAATTGTTTGAGTAAACTAGAATTTGAAAATCCTGGTCAACTTAATGAAAAACACGTTTGCATGAAGTAAAATTGCTTTAAAAATGAGACAAGTTGATTGTGAATTTTATTTGCACCAAAAATGGAAGTGTGGATTGTGAGTTTTATCTTGATGCAAGAAATAAAATTTGCCTTGTTTATTTTAAGCACCAAAATGAAGTTTGTTTCCTAACTTGCAAAAAAAAAAAAAAAAAAAAAAAAAGTTGTTTTTGTATAAGTTTGTGGTTCTTTTTACCTTGGAACAATGAAATTCTTTTTAAGAGCCCCAAACAAATGTGTGATTCTTTTTTTAAAAGCCCAAATTTGAAATGTGAAGTTAATTTTAAACCAAAATAAAAAGTGAATTCATTTTTAAAACCAACTTCAAAAAACAAGTTAGTAAAAAATATAAATCTACTCTTTAATCTAATTTAAATCTGCACAAAAGAGAAAAATAGTTAGTAAAATCCGCCTATTTGGTGGGCTTCTACAAGCCTAAATTTTTTATTTTTTTTTAGTTTTTTATTTTTTTTGGTTACAAAGTGATTTGTACAACGTTTTGTTACAATAGCGCTAGTCTGCGTTTGAACAGAGGCACTATTTAACACAAACGTATTAAAAGAAAGGGAAAGACAGAGAAGGGAAAAGCACTGAAACAGGGGGAATAGCGCCAAAATAATGCCAAACGCACCAAAACAGTGTCAAAATCGCAACCTGTGTGACATTTTCAACATTCAAACATGTTATTGGTTAAAAAAAAAAAATGATCTTTTTGGTGTTTGGATTCACGTCGGGTTCACCAAATGATGCTCTGCAAAAAGGATTAGAAAATCTGTTTGATGGCAACACACACAAGAGCACAAGAAACAAACGTTAGTGTTAGCAACAAAAGATTATCCTAAACAGGCATATCAAGAGAGATATTAAGCATGAAATAGAAAGCATATAAACATAAAATGAAATAGCTAATCAAGATGCTCATAGTTGCTCCTCCCTTGTTCCTCTCCTCTCCAAGTCCCAAATGAGTGTAGCTCTCAGCTTTTAGCACTAGCCATGGATGCCATATGGAGATTCAAGATGATTGAATATGATAAGCAAATACTATGCAAGAGTAGATAGTGATGCTATGAAAAAGCTCTATGCTAATGCCAGTATAACAACAATACTCTAAAATGCTTCTCCTTTTGCTTGAGGAGAAGGGTTCTATTTATAGAAGAAATAGGGAAATGAAAGGTTAAGATTGAGCAATCTTAACAAGGGTTAGGATTGAAAGTTGGGGATCCATGTGCACAATTGGCACCAATAAAATGGTGACAAGTTTCAACATAGGATTGGGTTGAGAGAAGAGGTTGGAGGCATTAAAGGCCTGAGAAGACCTCATGGTTATCTAGAAGGTAAGGGTCAAGTCTAAATTAAGATTACCCATTGGATTAAGAGTTAATGCAAGGATAAACCTTTGTGCAAATGATTAAGAGATAATCATGGTCAAAGCATTAATGGCCTGATGAGACCTTTGGGTTGGGTAGAGGTTGAGTCAAAACAAATGTTTTAACCATGTGGGAGGGTTTGAGGTAACCATTAATGGTTATTGGAGACTTTGGGGATTAAGTGGTTGAAGGTTGAAAGCCTTCAATGGTTATCAAAGACTTTGAGCCATTTAGTGGTTGAAGGTTGGAAGCTTTCAAAGGTTATCCAAGACTTTGAGGGTTAATTTGTTGAACACACAAAGCATTAATTGTTTTTCAAAGACTTTGGAGTCTTTGAGAAGTGACTCCAATTTGCTTAGGAATGTGACAATATTTAAGGGATGGATTTAGGCTAATTAGGAAGGGTTTAGAAGAATCTAGAAGGGGTTTAGGCATACAAGTGGATTTTGTAGGAAAATGCAAGTGGGAGAAATTTTGGTATTTTCAATTAAAATAAAATCATTTATTTCAATTAAATGGTGTAATTTGCATTTGGATAAATATTCAAATAAATATTAATTTATTTAAATGAGAAAATGAAGATAAAGCATTTAAAATGCTTGAAGACTTTGAGGGAAACCATTAAAGGCTTGAAGACTTTAAGGAAAACCATTAAAGTCTTAAGAAGACTATAGAAGGAAGCCATCAAGTTTGAAGACTTTAAAGCCATCAAGTTTGACTACTTTAAGGGAAACCATTAAAGGTTTCAAGTGGGTGAGGATAAATAGGATTTTAAATAAATAATTTATTTAAAATAGTTGTGCAACTTGCTTTTGTAGGAAAATACAAGTGGGTGGAGGATAAAGGTGATTTAAATAAATTATTTATTTAAAATAATTGTGCAACTTGCATTTGTAGGAAAATGCAAGTGGCTGGAGGATAAAGGTGATTTAAATAAATGTTAATTTATTTAAATGTGAGAGGTGGGATTTTGGGGGATTTAAATAAATATTAATTTATTTAAATGTGAGAGAATATTTAATTAAATAAATATGATTTATTTATTTAATTAATGGTCTGAATTTGGTTAAGTGAATTAAATCAAATAAATTGAATAATTTATTTAATTAATAGGAGAAGAGGGTTAAGATGAATTAATTAAATATTAATTTAATTAATTATTAATTGATGGTTAAATAATCAAATAAATACTAAATATTCATTTAATTAAGTGGACAGATTTATGTGACTACAGATCTTATTGTAATATCTTTTAGGTGGCCGATCTAATTGGTTTAGGCCTTAGGTTTTTTATAAATTGATGTAAGATCTCATTGTAGATCATGAAATGGGAATAAAAATGTATCGTGGTCATGCAATGTAATATCATATGCAAAGGAGATTTGTTCGATCATAGGTGATCGGATTGGGATTAAGGAAGAGGTCAAAGGCCTCTGGTATTGAGCTTAATTGGGACTGTAATCAGGTATGGTAGATGCTATCTATGATAGTTCATTCATCTAGATTATTGTCCATTTATCTTGAGGTGGTTATAACCTCTCTATAGTCAGTGAGACTCTTCTGTATTGAGCAGTATGCTCTAGGCAGTGTGCCTTCCTACATGTGCATGCCCCTTATTGTATCACATACTTTCTGCAGAAGTATCATCTAACTATGGGTAGGCTTCCCATCGTATTTTTTCCCTTTTCAGGTATTCCACGTACAAATCACGATGTTATGTGGTATAGTTGCATTATGTTAATTCTTTGTTTCATTCTTTAGTTTTATCGCTTACCGATGTTTGTTTCTGCTATTCTGGTATTCAATGTTTATGTGCTTTGGTTAAAGGTTATAAAGTGGTTAAATTGATATAATTTTTTAACAATTGATTCACCACCCCCCCCCCTTCTCAGTTGTTCACCGGTTATCCTAACATCCTCCTTGTACACCACATCTAAAAATACCTTCAAAAATGCTCCTTCCTTGTCTTTCTCTGTAGTCACAAATGGATAAGGCTTGAATTTAAGTTGTGGTTTCAAAGAAGGGTTGGTAAGAATCAATATATCCATTTGAACAATAAAGAAAAACTAATAAGACAAGATTTATGAATACCTTTGATCACAAATGTCACTAGAGTTTGCACAAGAAATCTATTTTTTCACATTGTAGCTCTCAAATCTGCAAGATCACAATTGATCAAAGTGAATTCAAAAATACAATTTATTATTTCCCTTCAAACCCTTAGGGTTTCACATTGAATACTCTTAGACACCAAAAAGATGCTACTCTATATTGACAGAGATCGCAAGTACCTCCGCAAGTCATCTTAAAGACTTAGAATGCTCTAAAAAAATCCATCATAACTTCTATCATGCTAGAGATAATCCAACATCCAAACCATAAGGGGGATCTTAAGATATTCAATCAAATATCCCCCTTAGATAGTGAACTTTATCTAGTTTTGAGAGGAAAAATCTACACCACAAGAGGTATAGACATGTATCCTTTTCCATACCTTCTTCACTCATGTCTTTTGTGTCTTCTCTTTTATAGCACTGATATCAATCTTCTTTTTTGGAGTAGAGGTCTTCTCATTCTTTCCTCTATAGAACCTAGCAATGTGTCATATTTTTTTGTAATTATAACATGTGGGACCTTCTTGCAAACAACTTCCATACCTTCTAACATTAGAATACACTCAATGTGCCAATATTTGTTGCATGAATAACAATATCCATTAAAATATTGAACATTTCTACCATTGTTTGAATTCACATATCCATTCCATATCATTCTACTTTTTTGTTCTTTTTCCTTATGTCCAAACTTATTAAAAGTATAACATTTACCATTAAATGATTGAGATCTGGTCTAACTTATACATTCATTTTCTCTATGACCAAACTTGTTGTGCGAAAAAAACTTACCATTTAAAGATGGAGAATACCTGGATTGAGCAGTAGTGGGCTTCTTGAAATTCTTCTTGTTCCAAACCAAAATGAAACCCTTCCAATCTTTATTAGTATTCTTGGATTCATGTCCTTTACCTTTTTCTATCCATTGTCATCTTTTTTAGGAGTATTAGAACTTTCTCGTATGTCAAAATCAAGAGCACCTTTATCCATAGCTAGTTTCTGGAGGCTTAGGATCTCATTAAGTAGATCACTAACACCTTTGAGATTCAAGTTATTGTCAATTTGTTTTTTTGCCTCTTTCAATTCCTCCCTCAACACAACCACTTCTCCTTCAATCTTAGTGCATTCTCTATATTTAATATGTAGCTTTGTTTCAAGACTAGTTGTGATGCAAAAATATAACTTGTTGTAAGATTATTGTGTATGGTGAAAATGGATAACAATAATAACAATATTGAAAGGCTAAATGAATTCAACCACCAAACCCTAGCCTAACAATGAACAAAGATCCACCATAACATATGAAGATAACCTAAGACAATGCAAATAACTCAAAATCACAAAGATTATACCATCACATGTCCAATAGGGTTTTGATCTCCATTCTTCCTATCTCCATTGATCTTGCTTGATATACTTGCTCTCAGATTTTTATATGCACAAGAGCTCAACAAAGAACGGAATGTGGTTGCAAGTAGGATCATAGTGTCGCCAAGTACTCCAAAATCAGTCATTAGGCATTAGGATATGTCATTAGGGTTTGACAATGAAGAAAGCATCTCCTTAAATAGAAGACACAATAAGAAATGGAGGGTTAAGATTGAGAGGTGTAAAAAGAGAGGTCGGCTAGGATTAGAGGGTAGGTAAAAGAAATACCAAAATAATGAAAGAGGTAGGTAGTGTATGAATTAAGAGATGAATGACATGTGTCATGTGTAGAAAAGGATAATGAATTAATTAAATAAATAAAGATTTATTTAATTAATAGAAGAAGTAGAACAATTAAATAAATAAAATATTTATTTAATTTAGGAAAGGGATAATTTAAATAAATAAATGTATTTATTTAAATGAGAAATAAGGCTAGAAGAGGATAAATGAATTAATTAAATAAATAAAAATTTATTTAATTAATAGAAGAATTAGGCTTAGATAATTAAATAAATAAAATATTTATTTAATTAGACATGACAATTTTAGGTGTCTACATTTTGCCCCTCTTTGAGACAATGCGGCTTGTCGCGTTGTCTCAAAGAAGATAAGATGAACTGATACAGAATTGCCCCAGAATGGGAATGATATGCCCCCTTGAGAGATTGGATGAAAATGTCTGAAAAGATTGCAGACAATCTCTCGATAAGAAAGAGAGGCTAGAAGGGAGGGACCGAATAAAGTGACAAAGTCACGGGAAGAAGAATACTGAATGGGAAATGAGGGCGAGGGCTAGGCTAGGCTATAAGATAGACCACGGGCAAAAGACATCCTCATTGTCATCCACACCCTTAGAAGATCACAGTGTAGAGCGAGAAAAGAGTAGCAGCAGTCAGCAGCGATGGCTTCCATTCATAGATTCGACCGTGTTCGCCGATTCCAGCGACCAGCCGATGCAGGAGAGCCGGTAAGTACCCGAAAACCTCCTTGTACTTTCACGCATTTTGAGTTTTGTCATAAATGCATGTTTAGTAGCAATAAATGTGCTAGGAATAGGGTAGATAAAATATGCAAAAACACGCAACCGTGTCTGTGTCAGTGCCAGGTGCGTCTGTGTCCAACAGGCGCGTCTGTGTCGAGTCCAGGCACGTCTATGCCTGGAACTGCGTTTGTGCTGAATACGGACGCATTTGCAAATTGTAGAAGCGTCTGTGCCCTGTAGGGGCGTTTATGTCATGCAGGGACGTCTGTGTTCCCTGGTCGCGTTTGTGCATCGTATAGGCACGTTTGTGTTCAGAAAACGCGTCTGTGTTGCAGAGGCGCGTTTATGCAGTCTATAAGCGTGTTTAGGAGTTGAAAGCGCGTTTATGAGTCAAAATGCATGGTTTTAGTCTTTTAGGTCAAATCGGCAGTTCTGTGATAAACATACGCTGTCGATTGGATAAGTTGCTGAGAGGATACACTCAAGCAGGTCCTCTAGGAAGACTAGGATAGATCAAGGCACTTTGTGATGAACAGGGAGCACCAAGATAGGCAGCACTTTGTGATGAACAGGGAGTGCAAATGTGAGTGACACTTTGTGATAAACAGGGAATGTCACACACGTAGTACTTAATGATGAACAGGGAGCACTACTAGGATAGATAACCAGATGCATTTAGGTAGCAAGGAGCATTTTGTGATAAACAGTGAATGCCACGATAACTGACTTGATTGATTGGTTGACTGTAGGAGTATTTGCCGATGTTGGAGTCACGGGAGAGATTCCCATCGACATAGAGGTTGCGACCAGAGTTGTCGATCCAGGATAGGATTTCCATTGAGGAGATGGGTCTTACACATGTGCTATTTGTGCCTGAGTTTCGAGCAAACATGGGGTTGCTGACTGCGTTGGCTGAGAGATGGCACTCTAAGACGTGCACGTTTCATCTACCGATGGGTGAGATGACAGTGACATTGGAGGATGTGTACAAGATTTTGCATATCCCGATCAATGGAGAGTTGATTCCATACGATCGAGATGGTGACAGGGAGGCGCTGCGACGGGTATTCCAGGATCCCGGTTTGGAGATGAGGGCAGGTCACGTAGCCTGGGATACCATGACTGCTACAGGTTTAGCATTGCCGGCGGTTATTGGAGGAGCTATCAGTGGGTATTTATGTCCGGACAGAGCCACACAGGGATTGGCAGTTGGCTAGGGAGGGGCATTGGAGACACTGATGATAGAGCACACCAGATATGCGTGGGGGCCATGTGTCCTGGCACATTTATACTATGAGCTACATCAGTTTGTGTACCACGGATCAGTGGGCTTGGGCTGCAGAGTGACTCTCCTTCAGGTGTGGGCATATGAGCACCTTCCCATCACATGGCCGATCCACTTCAGAGGCAAAGGGCAGGGACGGAGCTTCATGCATTTGTACGACATGATTACTTCACAGCCTCGGATTGGTCGACTGGAGCATTGGAGGTGCGTCATAGATGACATTGACATGGTTATTTGGAGGCCGTACCTGGGGTGCGAGGAGTGGGATGACGACGCATTGGAGCTACCCTATGTATTCAGGAGCAGGTATCTGATGGGGCAGACGCCCTATATTCTGGAGAGGCAGCTTGTAGACAGGGTATGCAGGCAGTTTGGCAGGATTCAGCAGATGCCACGAGGCTCGGGCATGTATGCCCGTACAGTTAGAGATCAAGTACAGTTTGGGCCACTGCAATCATATGATCAGGTCATGACACAGCTAGCAGAGATGATGCCATTACCATGGGACATGTGGCCGGAGGTGGAGGATGCAGGGATGGACGCAGAGTACTCTGCGTATTGGGCAGAGCATCCATTTCCTAGGTTGACAGATCTGGGAGAGCTGCTGGATGGAGAGGTGGGAGGGGATGATGATGATGATGGTGGAGGAGATGGAGGTAGGGGCCGACGGAGGTGGAGGGGAGTGGTGGGAGAGAGGCGAGTAGCACCTCAGAGGGAGGGAGGATAGGAGAGAGCAGCCCAGGTGGTGGTGAGGGGTCGGGGTGGATTGCCCCTACATGTACCAGCAGCACAGGGTCCTAGAGCACAGGGACCGAGACAGGTGCAGGGACAGGGACAGGCACAGGGACAGGTACCTATTCAGGCACCTAGACAGGTAGAGGCAGAGGCACAGGTACAGGTACCTGCAGAGGAGGAGCCACAGGCAGAGGCTGAGGGTGATGATCCTGAGGAGGATGAGCTGCTAGGGCTGAGAGAGATCTGCCAAGGCTAGGCAGACGAGATTGCGGATTTGGAGCAGGAGAGGGATCACCTCAGGATCAGGCTCAGGGACACAAAGCGGGAGAGAGACCAGGCCATCCAGAGATATACTGAGGCCGAGACAGCTCTGAGGGTAGGGAGGCGGGCAGCAGAGGATGCAGGGGCAGGCTACGCATATGTGCTGCGAGCCGGAGAGGAGATCGCCTATTGGAGGGATCTGTACTATGCTGTCGTGCCAACGGATCAGCGGGCGAGGAGCTTCCATAGATCATCGCACACAGCGACGGCTACGGGAGGGAGTCGCAGGAGGCAGGCTTCCAGCGGTGGGGTCATGGGGCCTCCACCACCACCAGAGAGACAGGGGGATCCTGGAGCAGGTCCATCTACAGCTCAGACTCCATCGAGGCCAGGTGGCTCCGAGGGAGGGAGTTCATCATAGCCATAGAGGGCTCCCCTTTGTATCAGTATATGTACCATTTTTGTATTGTAGACACTTGCGGGTGATTTTGTAGCCATATGATTCTTTTGACATCATTGTATCATGACACATTTTGATTATATATATGAGAGATGATCCATTTTTGCGGCAGCTATATGCATGTGTACCTTATGTGATGAGATTTTTCATGATGTATGTTTTATGTGATGCTTATGATATGGATGCAAATATGATGCCATGCAATATTTTTGTTCTTTTATGTTGTATATGTGATGCATGATGCAAATGTGAATGTATGTAATGCAAATGAATATGATAATGCAAATGATTATTTACATAATGAAAATGTGAGATGTGCTAACATGTGTTGTATGCAGGATGTGATGCAATTGTGATATCTATATGTATGTATGTGGTGATGTAGGTGCAACTATATGAAATGCAATTGTTTTTTGGTGTGTCATTATACTCAGTCATGTGATAGCAGGCTACGCGGACTCGAGAAGGACGATGGAAGTCAATCAAGAAAGGGGGATGGAAGACAAAAGATATGAATGTGAAAGAGCTTCTTGTGCGTTATCATCATTGAGCTTTATTATGGCAAAATAGGTTATGACAATCGAGGCATTTGTTCGACCCAGAAAGTCATTGTACCTGTTTGCATGGAGATAAGACAGTCACAAACAAGGAATGCCCCAGTTCACACTAGACTCACAGTGTCCTCATATCCTTGGACAAGTCATAGCATTACTAAGAGACAATCCACAGACAGCAAATGCAGATAGGTGACGATACCCCATCCTCGCTTTTCTAGTCAAAGACATCCTGGAGATAGAATCTCTAGTCAAAGACATCCTGGAAAAGCTAAAAGACATGTCACCAAAAGATAAAATCAAAAGAAAACCAAGACTCGACACCAACATCCACTGTAGTCCCCAAGTTTAGTGTCTCTTGTCACTTGTATAAGTCTTATTTGATTGTGGTCACAATGTTCACCTTCACAAAAAGGATAGATAGCACTGAACCATATGTTGTCTGAGTCTGTTGAAAGATTTAATTTTGAAGCTCATTGTTGCTGTTGTGTCTCATCTGAAACTGACTGAATCCATGAAACTGATACCTTATTGTGGAGAAGATGAAACTTTATCGCGGATCTGTGATGCAAATGTTGCTTTATTGCGGATTGTGCACGGATAGACTTGAAGGAAACTGGAAGAAACTGTACTCCTCGAAACATGTGATGTTCTCAGTTCCACACCCATTACTAGACTTAGGATCGGCCGTAGTCACAGATAGGATCTGATGTATTATGGATGGAAAGGGATGAAAAGGGGAGGGTTATGGATGGCTAACCAATCTTAGGTAGATCAATAACAAGCCATGATGGGAATGGGTAAGTTTATTGTGAGTGAATAGGTTGTGAGTGTGTGCAAAGTGAAAGGATGAAAGAGAATCCTGAAGGAGGGAGGAGCAAAGTCTCTACGCATGGCGCTGGTGACCCAGTTTTCACCATGGTACTTGCCCAGGGCGCCACCGAAGTGGTTTTCACCATTGGACGAAATTATTTCTCTTTACTTTTTTTGATTTTTCTAATTTTTTTGTGTCACAAGGTGCCTATTTGCCAGGTTTTCACCAAGTAACGATTTTTTTGTTTTTATAAATTTTTTTTGTATTTTTGCAATTTTTGATTTTTTTTTGTATTTTTTGAATTTTTTGATTTTTTTGTATTTTTTGAATTTAGATACTCTGAAAAGCTATGTGTAGAACCTGAGAAGGTGCATGCTGTTGATAGGATCTTCCAAGGGTTCCCCTTCTGTAGTTGAGAGCTGATATGCCCCAGATCCATATGCTGCTGTAATAATGTAGGGACCAAGCCAGTTTGGTTCAAACTTGCCCTTCTTCTCTCTGTCTTGTTGATTTTTAGGATTTTCTCTGAGGACTAAGTCATGTACCTCAAATGTGTGAGGCTTGACCTTGTGATTGTAGTTGCATTGTTCCTTGACTGAATGATGTGTAACTTGAGTGACTGTCTTCCTTGATGAAGGAACTGCGATAGAATTACTAGTGTGTGGACTACACAGGCCCGTATGCATGTCACCTGAAGAAGTTTGGGCATCCCTGATAACAAAGTCCTTCAAGGAAGCTCCATTAAAGGTCCATGATGTATCGCCAGAAGGGAAAGGATGTGTGGAACAAGTGGAAGAGTTATGAAGGCTTATGATTGTGAAAAGAAGTGAAAGTAGGATAGCATGATGGAGACTTAGGATCAACAAGTATGCTTTCTGACTTAAAATTTTAGAGCTTTTGCCCCCAGTTATTTTGATATTAGGGGAGATCAACTCTTGCTCTTTTTCTTTCATTGGATTTTTATCCTTGACCTTGATTTTTCTTGAGTCCAATAGCTTTTGATTTTGATTTGGACTGAAGAAATTTTCTTTATTTTTGACTTTTAGATTTTTCTTTTCAAAGCTTGATTTTTGATCCCCAATGAGTAAGGGCTTTTGTAATTCTTGTTGATCCAAGTCTGGAAGTGGAGTGGAAATGGAATGAGTGGATGATATGGTAAGGCTATGTGAGTTCTCAAGAGGGTTGGCGATACGCTCAATAGATTCTTCATTGGAACCACTCTTAGGACTATTGATATCAAGAGTTGCTTGCACCACTAGAGGAGATTTGCATTCAAACTTAGTAGCCACAACACTAGGTGGTTCACACCCAATTCCTTGATATTGCAAATTGTTTGTAATTTGTTCTTGTTGACTGAATACCTTAGCAGATAGTGGGAGTTGATCAACATGAAAGATATACTCACCACATCCCATGTCTTTAAACTTGAATTTTTCTTTTAGCTCTGTTTGCTTTGATGTAGAAGCTTTTAAGGATTCTGGATCCACATATGCTGATGAAGGAATAGCTTCTCGATTGACTGGGATTGTTATTTCTGATCGAGGTTGCAGATTGTTGCAATATATGAATGGGTCTGGATCCGCTTTGACTGTTACCTCGACTCCATTATGAGGAAACTTAATGCATTGATGGTATGTTGATGGGACTGCCCTCATTTCATGAATCCAAGGACGTCCCAAGAGTATGTTGTATGCAAGATCTAGATCAAGGATTTGACAAACCACATCCTTTGTAACTGGCCCAACTTTGAGAGGTAAGGTGACTGTGCCCTTGGATGAACGCTCTTCATCATCATAAGCCTTGATGGTGATTTGGTTTGTAGCATTCACAGCCTTGTCAGAATATCCCAATTGTCTGATGGTGCTCAATGTACAAATATTAAGACCTGCTCCTCCATCTATCAGGACTCGCTTTATTCAGTGTTTATGTATGAAGGCTTCAACATGTAGGGGTGCATTATGAGGCTGACTTATGGAGGCGTCATCGGCTTCTGTAAATGTGAGGGAGTGTGGAACGGATAGGTATCCCACCATGGCTTGAAACTGGTCCACGTTCAGATCAGTAGGGACGGCAGTGTCTCTCAAGATTTTGTCAAGGATAGCTTTATGTGCAGGAGATATACGTAAGAGCTCAAGAATAGAGATGAGTGCGGGTGTTTTCCCTAATTGCTCTACAAGGTCGTACTCAGGCTTAATTGATGAAGGATTGGTATTCTTAGTGGAGGCACCTGGCAATGTAATCTTACCTCGACGGGTTCTAACATGACATTCAGAGGTAGATTCGGACGAAGATCCCACACCTTTTAGGACAATTTTAGGTCTCTGAGAAGGATTCTCAGGATTTTTGTTTTTGATAGTGATGGTAGAAATATGATTGTCCATTGAGATGTAATTGATAGTAGAATCATAATTGTAAGGTGCTCTAGTGTAATTAGCTTGATCATCTGTGACTTTGCCTTTTCCTTTGTCATGTTTTGGGAATGGTTCCTTAAACACCTCATGCTCTTGATTAGATGAATGTCCCTCAATCTCAATATCTCCTCTGTCAATGAGATCTTGTACAATGTTTTTCAATCGATGGCAATTACCCGTCTTGTGACCCTTGCTCTTATGAAATTCGTAGTACTCATCATCATTCCACCAATTTGGTTTTACCTTTGGTTCATAAGGAGGAAAATCTGGAACTGTAATCACTTTGTTTGCTACAAGCTTTTTGAATACTGATTCAAGTGGTTCCCCCAATGGAGTGTACTTCCTTCGAGGTTTAGAAGTTGTTTGGTTGTTCACTTGATTGTTGGTAGAACTTGATCCACAAAAGACGAACTTGGGTCTCACTGTGTTGGCATCAACAACACCATCATTAACTGTGTTCTTGTTCTTGTTCCAAAATTTTGGTTTGTCCTTTCCTTTGAAGTCCTCTTTGTTTTCTTTGAATAGCTTGATAACTCCTTGTTCAATTAAGACTTTTTCTGTTGCTAGGCCCTTTTCAATGACATCCTTGAATGTAGACAAACAAGCTTTTCTGAGATCGTAGCCAATAGCCTTGTTAACGTTTTGTGTGAACATCTCCACCATTTGTTTTTGCGGGATCTCACAAGAGCATCTGCTAGCTAGGTTTCTCCATCTCTGTAAAAATGTTGCGAAAGATTCTCCTTCCTTTTGTTTCGTATTGCACAAGGTAGTAACTGACACATCTGTTTCAATGTTGTAAGAGAAATGTTGAATGAATGCTTCTGCCAAGTCGCCCCATGACTTAATACCAAGAGGTAGTTGAGAAAACCATTCCATAGTTTGATCGCCTAAGCTCTATGGGAATAACCTCATTAAGTATGTTTCTTCTGCCGCTACCTCAATGCAAGCTGTGAAGAATTGTCTTATGTGTGCCTTGGGGTCTCCTCTCCCTCTATATTTGTCGAATTTTGGTGTCACAAAATGTGGAGGAAATGGAGGCATTGGAATGCTCTTATCGAAGGGATAAGGACATATATCTCTCATAGTATATGTAGGTTTGGATGTACTCATGTCCTCCACTTTCTTTTGTAGATCTCTAATTTGTTGTTCCAAATTATTCTTGGGAGGAGATGGATTTCTTGTAGCATACCCCATGTTTGAAATTCCCATTTGAGGAGGAGCTTGTTGCATGTATGGATGATACTGATCGTAAACATGTCCATATGGAGGTCTATATTGTTGCGACATATATGGAGCACTTGGCATAACTTCTTGTTGAGGAACCCCATATCTGTTTTGTGTGTATAAACCATATTCAATAGGCCTTTCATTTTCCATTGTGTTGCCCCCAATTTTGACATGAGGTCTCCTTGTGTCAAAATTTTGAGGATGTCCTTGAGTATCCACTTGTCTTGATTGATCCATACCTTGAGCATGTGTTTGAGCATAAGGCCTCCATAATGGTCTTTGAGCGTAAGTATCATATGTTTGAGCTTGTGTATGTGGGATTGCTGGTTTTTGAAGCAAAACTGATGGTGACTCCGGCATCATATTCAGTCCTCTATTTCCTCCACTATTTGGTCTCCTTTGATCCATGTTGGGTTGAGCTTGTTGTGAAGGTCGACTTTCCATAAGTTGAGATAAGTCAAAATCATGCGGTATTTTGGCTCCACTTTGTGCCATCATGTTTAGAAAGTATTGTCGATCTCTCCTCATTATCTCTTCAACCAATCTATTGAATTGAGGATTCATTATGGACTCTTCTATGTCTACTGATAGTATTGAAGAGTTGTCCACTGTGTCATTGTGTGTAGCATTGTTGTTTATAGTGTTTGCGCTTTCCCCATTTGGATTGTGTCTATAAACATTCATGTCTGGTAATGTAGTGTGCTCAGGATTGTAGAATAGATCATTGTCATACTCATAAGAACTCATGTTTACGGATTCTTGAGCTTCTTTAGCTATTCTCCTAGATTTTTGAAGGCGGGTTTCAACCATGAACTAGGTGTTTAACAATATGTGAGAGACTAGATGAAAAATATGAAAAGAGTATGGAAGACCAAGAGTTGTATGAAGTGTAAGTGAATCTTGAGGTGTACATGCAATGTCCAAAGTGTAAGACCAAGTATGTAAGTAGTAGAGTAGGTGTGACTTCCAAAGAGAGGATAGTTTCTCTTGATGAGGTAAGCTGACCTTGACTCTAAGTAAGACCAAATGAGACCCAAAGGTAAGAAACCTTGATGAGGGACCACTTAGCAAAGTGTAGTAGTATGTAGTGTGTTGAAAGAGTATAGTGAGGACAAGCAAGTGACCTTTTTGACTCAAGTTTAGACAATTGTGAATGTAAAATGAGATGTGAAGCAATGATGGACTGTATGAAACCTTAGAACAGGCTGAACGCTAGATGAAACCTGAAGAGACAACCTAGGAAGCTCAAGTATGCCGAAACTGATTTTCTTTGTTTGCTGGACTGTTAAAGTTTTCAAATCCTGACACAGACGCCTCTGTATACTTCACAGACGCGGTTCAAAGACACAGACGCTACTCTGTTTTACGCAGACGCGGACAAAAACACAGACGCTATTCTGTACTTCACAGACGCGCTTATCCGACATAGACGCAGTTTGAACAGACATAGACGCGTTTCTGTAACCTCAGTGCAATTTTTCCTATCTGTGAAGTTGTTTTGTTGTGACCAAATCTGATTTTTCGACTATTTTTCATGACAAGAGGACACAATGTTGATGACTCAATGTTTGCAGACTGTTTAGACTCCAAAAGTGTGTTGTTTGATGTAAAAAGTTTTTGCATACACTTGAAGACACAAAAGACACAATATTTTGCTGTTTTGTCTTGAATGTTTGAGTGTTTAGCGTAAGACAAGCACAAATCTTAGGGCTAGCCAAGACAATAGTTGTTGATCCCACATAGGGTTTTACCCCTGAGGCTACGCTATTCAGAGCGGATAATTAGATGCTTGACCTCACTGGCTCCACCCTCGGCACTCACTTCTCAGGTCAGCCAAGCATCAGTCCCCATGAAAACTCCCCATGGCAAACTTTGTATCTCTACTAAGAACCGTATGTGTGTGGGCCGCTACCAGAGGTCCGACCTCCTGCCTCAACAACTAGAAGGATTTGGGCATCTAAAACAAAGAGGTGCTAGTAAGGGCATCCGCTCGTGTGGCCATACATGCGGCACTTTCAGCTCTGTAAATACAGAAGGCTCCCAGCCGGTAGGGGTTACGCCCTACAAATGATCAAATAAATTTGATCAAAAGGCTTTATGGGGAGACATAGTGTCGGTATGAACTAATCAGCACACGTTATCCATAGTTTTCACCATGAATACATTTGATTATAGTGGTTTGGATGAGGTGGGTTTTCCTCACTACCACTTGGGTCGTTCTCTTCTCACTAGTAGTCCTAATGACCACACGGGAAGACAGGCCCTCTAAAGATCAAACAAAAAGAGCCTATTGCTCAAGACACAAAAGACAATGATTCAATTTTAGTGCACCAATGGAAGTGTTTGCTAATCTATGAAAACAAGGCACACAACAAAATTACAAAACCCTAGCTAAGGCCCTGCAACAAAATTGTTAGTAGTTTGGGTTGTTTCAAATGATAACCCCTTCCTGCAAGCACACAAGTTAGGTAAATTTTAAAAAACCCAAAAAGACTTTGTGAAAAGGGGCCTTCAACAAAAACGTTTTTGCCTCAAAAGCAAGCTGCACAAAACCAGGTTAACTAGATCTACAAGAGTTAGCCGAAAATAAACCAGATCTGAAACCCTAAGTACAAAATCCGAAAACCCGAATCGAAGAAACTTGAAAAATTTGCAAAATAGAATGTACAGACGCCTTTATACCAGACACAGACACGTCTGTACTACACAGACGCGGTTCTGTAATTCACAGACGCGATTAGAGGTCACAGACGCGACTTTAGAATGCAGACGCGATAATATCAGGCACAGACGCACCTTTCGGAAACCTGCAAAAATAAGAATTGCCAGAAACACAGACGTGATTCTCGATACCACAAATGCTTCTGAAACACAAAAACACGATCTGAACACTCGCAGATGCGGAAAAACCTAAATGTCTTTGAAAAATTGTCCGATCTGCAACTTCAAAAATGAAAAATCTGCAACAAAATGTTAAATGCAAAGGGACAAGAGTCCCACCGGGCGTGCCAAAATGTGTATGGTGAAAATGGATAACAATAATAACAATATTGAAAGGCTAAATGAATTCAACCACCAAACCCTAGCCTAACAATGAACAAAGATCCACCATAACATATGAAGATAACCTAAGACAATGCAAATAACTCAAAATCACAAAGATTATACCATCACATGTCCAATAGGGTTTTGATCTCCATTCTTCCTATCTCCATTGATCTTGCTTGATATACTTGCTCTCAGATTTTTATATGCACAAGAGCTCAACAAAGAACGGAATGTGGTTGCAAGTAGGATCGTAGTGTCGCCAAGTACTCCAAAATTAGTCATTAGGCATTAGGATATGTCATTAGGGTTTGACAATGAAGAAAGCATCTCCTTAAATAGAAGACACAATAAGAAATGGAGGGTTAAGATTGAGAGGTGTAAAAAGAGAGGTCGGCTAGGATTAGAGGGTAGGTAAAAGAAATACCAAAATAATGAAAGAGGTAGGTAGTGTATGAATTAAGAGATGAATGACATGTATCATGTGTAGAAAAGGATAATGAATTAATTAAATAAATAAAGATTTATTTAATTAATAGAAGAAGTAGAACAATTAAATAAATAAAATATTTATTTAATTTAGGAAAGGGATAATTTAAATAAATAAATGTATTTATTTAAATGAGAAATAAGGTTAGAAGAGGATAAATGAATTAATTAAATAAATAAAAATTTATTTAATTAATAGAAGAATTAGGCTTAGATAATTAAATAAATAAAATATTTATTTAATTAGACATGACAATTTTAGGTGTCTACAATTATTAACTAGGCTACCACAAGATTGTAAAATCTTACACAGTAACCAAATCACCAATGAAATAAATTCAAACAAGTAAACTTAGAAAGTTCAACCTTCATTCATGTTCCATTATGTCCTACCAACCTTAATCTTGTTGTTAAGATTTCTATCAAAATGCACAGATATTGCTTCAAGGTGACAATGAATTGAATGGGCTATGTGGTATGTGAAATGCAATGGAGTGAAACTACAATGTAACTATAATGAGGGTAGTGATGAGGATAATGCAATGAAAGGATGAAACTATTAAGATACTATGAAAATTTGCTAAATGCTATTATGCTAAGCCAAAGCCATACTTTAAATTGCTTTGTTTTCTAGATAACTAGAATGCTTGAATTCTTTAATAGTAACTAGCCTCAAATGTTGGTTGAAGGCTTCCTTTTATAGATTTTCCAAGGCTAAAATCCAAGGTGACAAAGATAAATAGTTGAGAGTTAATCTTCAGATCATGAATAATAGAGAAGAATTTTGCTAAGATGTCAGAGATAAAGGGGGAAATGTTCCTCCTATGATGACAAGGTGGAGGACAAGGTGGAAAGAGATTACACATGGCAATATGCTCACCTTGACCAAGAATGAAGACTCCAAAGATGTAGGATAGTTGGAGATAATATAGATTTCCCAAGATATGAAGAAGTCAACAATCTAGGTAGGTTGGAGAATATTTAGACTTCCTAGGATAAGTGGACAATGAGTCACTTAGACTAGGTTCTTTACTTAATTAATCAAATCATATTGATTTATTAATTAAATCACCTTTTACTTTATTTTTCAGTTAAGCTAAACTTAGGTACATTAATATTTAATTTATTAATTAATTATTAATTTCTTTTAGGTTTTTTACTTTTAGGTTTTGATCTCCTTTTATAAGGATTGATCCCTTTGTAATCTTTACCAACAATCTAATTATTATAGTTGCATATTTTTTCTCTAGGTTTTCAAAGCAACCTTTCTGTTTTGTGTGAATCTTCCATTGTTGTGATAGGTTATTTGCATACGGGTGTTTACTAAGTTTTGTGAAGTTGCATTACACAACTTTAACATGGTATCAGAGATTCAGACCTGAGGCTTTCCTGTTCATTTGATTAGGAGATTCTATTAGCAATTGACACTCAATTGGTTGGTTTCAATATGTTGTCATTCATGGCAACATGGCAACTTGTTTCGGCTTCATATTTTGGTTCAATTGTGTACCTACGGACACTTCACCGACATCGGCATCGGCAGGTTGGATAGATTTCTTTGATTACCAGCATTGTAGGCTGACATGGTTTAGAATCAAGTTATCGCTATTGGAGGCCGACATCTTTTGGATCTGGCATCGACAATTGCTTTTGATATTCATGTATTTATGTTATTGAGCCGACATATATATTCATATTGTAATTATCTTTGTAAGCCGACATAAGGCATGATGATTTGTAAAGGGTATATAGGTCAGTTGGTTAGATCATTTTGTAATATGGATTGATAGGAGAATATGATAATGTTATGTAATGAAAAATATATGAGAGAGATCATGTATGTGAGGATATTTATGTAAAGGGTATTTTGTTAAGGGTTTAGGGTTTCAGATCAGAACAGACAAAACTTAACCGAAACTGTATTCAGGCATAGAAGATGCTATCTTTGTATTTCAATAATTTCTCCAGATTGTAGTTTGGATTTGTATATAGTCAGTGAGGCTTCCTTTGTGATTGAGAAGTGTGCTCTAGGATATAATCCTTCCTGCAAGTGCAGGCCCCTATATTTTGTAATATCTCTTCATATGGCCAGTAGATTGATATTGTGGGTCACAAATCCCACCGTGGTTTTTCCTCTTTGAGGTTTTCCACGTATAATTTTATGTGTTATGGTATTAATTTATGTGATTGGCTTACTGGTTGCTTTACTTCTTTCAATTCTATATGTACCGGTATACCGGTTGGTGTATGCATGTTTTAATAAGGTTAAAATCAATCATTCTGATAGAACACTGATTCACCCCCCTCTCTCAATGTTCTTGGATTCCAACAATTGGTATTAGAGCCTTGTTCCTCGGAGGAAGTTTAACAGCTTGAGGAAGATCCTGAATCCGAAATCCATGGATATGAGTTTGGTGAAGCAACTTGAGGTGGCACATGAAGATTATGATTCTGAAAGGATGAAGAAATTGAAGCTACAAGATGAATTGAATTCTGCTCAAGAATTCATTCTTGTCCTACAGGAGAGGCTATCACTTGTTTAGGCTAGGAGGAAGGAACTTTTGCAGAATAAGGATAATGAAGAGAAAGATGCACTTAATGAGAGATGTCTAAAGCTGAGTCAGGAGAACATGGTTATGAGGAATGAAATGCAAGCTATAACTATGACAATGTCTAAAGAGATTGAACACCAAAAGAAAAAGGAAGAAAATCTTGTTGTATCTCTGAAGAACAAATTTGAAGAATGTGGAAGGTTGGTTCATGAAAATGATATGCTAAGAACTAATTTAGTACAATCCCAGAGTAATGAAAAAGAGCTTGAGAGACAAATGATAATTCTGAGAGATGATCTGGCTATTGCAAGTGAGTATAAAGAAAAATTCAAGATTAGTTTACGCAGCTAAATGAGTTATTGAAGAGACAAAAGTAGAATGGATATTCCAATGGACTTGGATTAGAACAAGGACAGAGTTTTGGTACTAAAAATGAAGATCCAAACCAAAAGACACCGGTAAGGCAATTTAATGCTTATAAATTTAATGGTAGATGATTTGTTTGTAATAAATTTCATCGCATGGCTAGGTAATGTAGAAATAGAGCAAATCATAACCCGGATTCTACTCTTGATCAATGTTCTAAATGTAATAAGTATGGTCATAAGACAGATGATTGCAAAATGAATGTTAAATGCTATGCATGTGGAAAATTTGGACATATGGCTAATCAGTGTAGGTCAATCAATTACACTAGTTTTAGCAAAGCAATTTAAAAGAATAATGTTACATGTTATGCATGCAATGAGGTTGGACCTATTGCTAAGTTTTGTAGAACCAAAAATCCACCGATTGGTAATGAAGAATCAAATGAGAAAGGAAAACACAAGGTTAATTAAATTCGGCAAGATCATACCCGTAGATGGGTTAGGAAGTTAGAAGAACAATCAACAAATGGAAATGTACTAGTTACTTAACCAATAGAGGAGGTTGCTCCTGCATCAGCAGGAAGCTAATCCAGTAACTAAGATAGATGCTTTAGGGGTAGGCAAATTCATGAAGATACTGCATATGCCCTGGGAAGAGGTTCTGGAAGATGTTCTAGACATTGGAGATGCTTATCCAGAATGGAGATGTTTGATTGATGTCAATGAAGGGTAAAAGGTTGAGTTCACTTCATTTCTAATCACTTTTCATTCAAAGCGACTCAGAAGAAGTCTAAGGCAATTCAGAGCAATTGATATCATCTTGAGTGATTTCACCAGCGATTGGAAGAGGTCTTTAGGATTTTTCATTGGCATCTATTCATACATATTTATCTTCAATCATGGAAGCTAGATCATCATTTTTACCTATATTTGTTGCAAATCTGACTGTTGTTGAGTTCAAGGACCATCCCAAGATGATTTTCAAGCGATATCCACATGTTGCTACCCTGGACAATTTGGTTGGCACCTTTTCCCATGTTCTAGAAGGATTTGTGTATGTCGAAGATGTTAGAGCTTACATTCAATGTCATATTAAGGATTTGGGATCAACAGATATTAAGGGAATGTACATGAATGAGCTAATGGGAGATTATGGAAAGATTAAGCCCGAATACCAGCATATTGTGGATTTAGGGTCTACCGACATTTTGGATATTCTAGAATTTGAAGATGAGATTGTTAGGTATGTTTTGAGCAGAGTGCATGGAGAATTTATCTGGTGGGATAGACCGTATAATATTATGAAGGAGGCCATCAGGGAAATCATCGATTTACCGCAGGTTGGACAACGTCCAGGGAAGAAAGTTTCAAATGATCAAGTCAACAAGATTATCGGTGCAACATCAGACAAGTGATCAATGAGGATCAGTACTATCACTGACACAAATATTAAATTCGGAAGCATGGTCATCAATTACAAGGTAACAAATCAAACCAACCAAATTCTCTTTCTAGCTTTTGTACTTGTGCAGCTCATAAAATGATGAGGAAGAATGAGAAGTTGAATCTATGTGGTTGGATGTTGGATGAATTATTGATTAACCTAGGAAAGATTAAAGGAGAAAAGAAAGGAACATTCTGGTACTGTAACCTAATTGTTTGTTTAATGCTATTTTTCATCAATGAGACTCTCATTTTTGGGAAGAGAAAATGGGCATTCAATTACCCGGTAAGGAGGCAACTAAAATAGTCAATTGCTACATTGGGTAGTCAAAGAGATGACAAAGTGTGGGGTTACTTTAAATCATTTCAAAAGCCTATGAATTCTAGGATGAGGGTTCCAAAGCACATTTTTGAGAAGTATTCAACTGAGATATGCTTCATGGTCAAGAAAGCTGAAACTTTGATGGAAGTTGTAAGGCCTCGAATTGAGGAAATGGTTATGAAGTTGATCCTCAGATTCTTGATGCTTATGCACAAATGATAATTGATGCACTGGTAGATAAAACTGTAAAAACCTTTGGCACTACTAAGAAGAAGAAGCAAGAGGTTGAAACTGAGTTCAATAGGAAGAAGGGAGAGAAGTGGGAGGGCAAGGCAAGTAAATTTTTGAAAAGGTTTCACAAGACATCAAAGCATTGATTGATGATGTCCTAGAGAAAGACAAGAAGAGGAAAGAGACAGAAATATTCATTGAGCCTATTGGAGTTGATTCTGCATCTGAGGATGACACACCCCTGGCATTCAAAAGGGTATTGAGGAAGAAAACTAAAGAGACCAAGGTAGAAGCTAAGAGGCAACTGGTTAGGAAAGTTACTATCAGGGTATCGACACAGAAAAGAGCACCAAAAGAAACACTTTCAGCCCCATGTGATACTGGAAGGAGAAAGAAGAAGGATGACATTGATATTGCAATTGAATCTAGTAATGTAACTATTATTCCACCAAAAACTTGTGCAGAGTTAGTTGATGAAATCACTAAAGATGGTATATTAAAGAATGTATAGTTTTATTATGAATATTTAGATAATGATGAACAAAGAGAAGTAGAGGAATCAGTTTTGTTGTATTTGGATATTTATAAGAAAGCTTTGATATAAATTGAAGACCAAATACCGACACAGTTGTATGACATGTTAGATGCTAAAAGATTATCAAAAATGCAAGAGGACATTCATATAATGATTCAAGAGTTGTTATTTGTTTGTGTTTTTATTGCTCCAGAAGAGATGGACAAGACACTTGAGGTTGCAGATAGGAAAATCTTTAATAGCAAGCATAGATAATTAGTTTTATGTTAGGTAGGGTCAATGAAATAATCAAGAGAAGCTACAAGGAATGGGTTAAGTTCTTCGAAGAGAACCGTGGTTTTTATACTTCATCGAAACCTAAGATAGATACTGCAAACATCCTGGATGAAGGGGAAGGTAAAGGTATTATGGGTACTTCACCCTCAATTTTGAAAAACATTAAGATAGTACATATTGAGCCCTTGGTAGATACAAATATATAGGAAAATGTTGAGATACCAGTAGATACAGAGAGTGTAAAGGTTGATAATGTACATGTTACTAATGTTGAGGATAATAGTCCTTCGAATCAGATTGTACAGGATGAGGTGACAATTCCTAGGGAGGAACTAGCAGTTACTGAGACTGCACCAAGTGGTCTTGTAGTGAGTCCATCATTGTTGGAAATTGACACCTCATAGGTTGAAAATAAAAGCATAACTGAGATGATTTCTACTGAACTCATGATGATGGATACACAGAAAATGATGAAGGAGGGAAATATGGATAAAGGGGTTATTGATCAGTCTATCATTGTTTTGCATAGACTTTTCCCAAAGTGCAAGTTTGACAAAGAAGCAAGCCCAGCTAGCAAGATTAAGATAATCATAGAGTACATTTCAAAGGATTTTCAATCTCTACAGTAGATATCAAACTGACAAGCACTGGAGAGATTCACATAGGCAAAGAGATCTACATTTGATCAAGTGATTGAGTCTAAGAGGAAGGAGATTAATGATAAGTTGAAATTGATAGATAATGCATTGAGGCAGTGTACTAATATTTATAGAGTATGTTGTAATATAGGTTTACTCATAGCTAAGACAGATAAAAAGATTAAGGATATTTAAGAGGAGATTGCAGGTATAGCCAATTATTTTGATGGATTGAATTCATTGACTACATCTATTGATGGTTAGATTTTGGTTTTGGAAGCCCAAGTTTTTTCTCTTGAGAAGGGAATAGATAAAATCATAAGGAGAGCCAGAAGTCTTAGAGGATTGGTGAGTCCCCGGTTGGATTCATTAAGTGTACATAAGAAGGAGTGTTTAGATATCATTGGTAACCCCACACCAGTAGAGATTAATGAGAAAGAGTCATTTGCCCATATGCTAAATGGAATCGTATCTATTTTTGGTACTTTCAAATCAGGTTGGCATACCTATATTGAACTTTTGGAGAAGGCCTATCTAGATATTTTCAAATACATTCAGCTCTAGTAAGATATTTTGGGACATATTCAATGTATATTCTTTCATTCTTCATCCCAGTTTTTGGTACTTTTTGGTATTTTTTATGGTATTGATATCAAAGGGGAAGTGATATTGATGCGAAAAGAAAAAGGGAGTTGTATACATTAGGGGGAGTATAAGTGAAAGGAGATATGGATGTTGGCAAATGCACATTCCAATGAGAAATTGTAGGTGATAAGGGTTTATGTATATTGCAGAGCTTAAGCCAGTACTGAATCCATCATAGTAGATGCTGATCTAAAGTAGTACAAGACATTGGATTAGTATAATCCATTTTTGTAAGTCAGTGAGACTTCTTTTGTAATTGAGCAGTGAGCTCTAGGCACTTGGCCTTCCTGCATGTGTAGGCCCCTATTGTAAAAGTAATATTCCCTTATTGGCCAGTAAGTGAATATTGTGGGTCACAAATCCCACTGAGGTTTTTCCCACACCTGTTTTCCTCGTTAAAATACTGTGTTATGGTGTGCTTCTCATGCTGTTGTTATTGTTCTTATTTACTACATTATTTCTGGTTTACTGGTACTCACTTTTAATATTCCTTTCATGTTTTAAATCAAGTAATTTGATATACTAGCTAGATACTGATTCACCCCCCCCCCCCTCTCAGTATCTTTGGGAGTCCTAACAATGGAGGTATGGATTATTTTGTATTGATGGATATTCAGCTCAGGGGGAGCAGACTCATGATGAAACTGCCAGATGGAAACCATGATCATTTTCCACACGAGTGTTGTCATCAGTGCCAAAGGGGGAGACTGTTGGCAATTGACACTCAATTGGTTGGTTTTAATATATTGTCATTGATGGCAACATGGCAACTTGTTCTGGCTTCATATTTTGGTTCAGTTGTGTACTAGCAGGCACTTCACAGACACTTCACTGACACCGGCAGGTTGGATAGATTTCTTTGATTATCGGCATTATAGGCCGACATGGTTTAGAATCAGATTATCGGTATTGGAGGTCGACATCTTTTGGATCCGACATCGGCAATTGTTTTTGATATTCATGTATTTATGTTATTGAGCTGACATGTATATTCATATTGTAATTATCTTTGTAAGCCAACATAAGGCATGATGATTTGTAAAGGGTATATAGGTTAGTTAGTTGGTTAGATTATTTTGTAATATGGATTGATAGAAGAATATGATAATGTTATGTGTTATCACTATTTAAAATTGGGTATTCTTGTCCCATAGTTGGTTAGAAGTCTGCAAAAATTTGTTTAGCATGACCTTGTTACCTCTGAGTTTCTTGGGTCAAATGAGGGTTTAAGGTTTTTGAGGTTCTAACCCTTCCTATGTTTGAAAAATCCTTGCATTCTATTCTTGCATTACCTCTTTCCACTTTAAGGAAGGGTTGGTCTATCAAGAGAAGTGTCCCCCCCATTAAATTTTTCCCTAGGTGGTCCCTTAAATTTTTCAAATTTTATGCCTCACCTATGTCTTGTTCTAATGTTTTTCGGGCTCCTTAATAATTGTGCAACTCATTGTTAATCCTACGGTTGTCTTGTTTTGCTAGGCAAAGATGCTAGCAGGTTAATATTCATGAAATGACAAAAATCCTAGATCACCCTAACCAAATGATTGACCGTCTGATTAAAGGACAACATCTTGTTTTGAATCCAATGGCTCACGTTGCTTTGCTAGCCCAAAGTGCATGTCATCTACCCTTTGCGAAGTAGTGAAAGACTTGGCGGGTCCCATAGGTGAGAGGCTCCTTTGGTTAAAGGATGATCAGCTTAGAAAAGATCAATGGCTCACATTGATTCGCAGCTTGAAGATACCCATTGTTTACCTTTCACGAAGTTGCGAAAAGGTGGAGGGCCCAGGCGAGGTCATCACAGCAAAGGTAACAGACAAGCAAGTTGCTGAGGTCTAATGGTTGTCACTACTTCATGAAGATGAGTGGCATGAGGTTTGAGCTCTGCGAAATAGCGAAAGGGTTGGTGGGCCCAAAGGACAGGTAGGTCGTAAGTTTTAAAGGCCAATTAAGTAGGGTTTAATTAGACTATTGTCATGGATTCACAGCCTCAATTCAAGTGGAGATTAATGTTTGCAAAATAGCAAAATGATGTCACAATGACATGACAGTTGACATGGCAGGACAGATGGGTTGTTCCGTGGAAAGAATTAGTGACTTTTTACATACACATGGCTTTGAAGGGTAGTTGAGGGCCCACCTTGGTTCAACCGGCAGTTATGTTGAGAATGGTGAAGTAAAACACATGGCGGCCTTAGAATGGAACCCAGTGGAATTTCCTAAGCAAATAGCTGATTGCCACATGGCATTTTTTAGCCAGTGATGAGACAGAGAAAGTGGTCTTCGAGCTAAGGGCCCACTTGGAAGGTCTAAAGCATGTTAAATGGTGTTCATCTCATGGTGGATCCAACGGTTGTCGTTGTTTTGCAGCCCGAAGATGTCTGCAGTTTAGTCTTTACAAAATGGTGAAAACCATTAGCCATCATGGTTGAGCGCGGTTAGTTAAGAAGACTGGCGGTCACTGTAGGAAGTAAAGACCGAGCAAGTAAATGATGATCTAATCGTCGGCGTTGTTTTGTGAGGTAAAAGTGCGCATGGTTTAGTGTTCGTGAAATGGCGAAAAGAAGGTAGGACCTGTCACTAACACAGAAAGACTGGAAGGAGTAAAAGTAGTGCAAGTTTATGAGATCCAACGATCGTCGTTGCTTCGCAAAAGAAAAGTGTGGGGGTTTCAAACTCTGCGAAATGGCGAAATGACGAAACAAAGAAGTGCTAAGAAAGTTTGTGATCCATTAGAGCCTGTTTTTTGAATTTGATTTGTGAATTAAATTCTGTGATCCGTTGGAGCCCGTCTTACCAAGGACAGTTGACACTTGATTGGCATCCCACTTTGAATGTGGTAACAATTGAAGATGAAGAAGTTCATCTCAAAAGACCCAGTGACGAAGAAGTAAGAAATCTCACTAAGGCTGCCATAGCCAAAGCCAAGCACAATTACAATTTGAGAAGTACTAAGAAGGATGGGGACCAAGGTGAACCTGGTTCAATGTTTATAAAAGAAGTATCCCAGAAAAAAAAAAATTGGTAATGCCACCTTGCCCCAAGATAGTCAAAAAAAGAATGACCAATTGAAAGATATGGCCAAAGGTATGGATAATAATGCTACTGGTGATATACAAGGAACTGCTACAATAAAGAAGGCAAGTCAGCCTAAGGCAGAGAAAGTTAAGGCTAATACTGAGTTGATTAATAATTCCACATTTGATATGACTCGGGCTCTTACCCAGATGAAGGTCACTGTCCCATTGATAGAATTATTGAAAATAAAGGAACATAGAGAAGCTGCTTTATCTTTATTTTCTAAGATATCTGACAGTGGCACAAATTTTCCTTTAGGGTCAATGGAAGGTGAAAAGGATCATGAGCTACAAACCCTAGAGGTATATGTTGGAAGAACTATTACACAAGAGCCTTCACAGGTTGATCCTTTTTATATTACATTGTTAGTGAATAACTGGTTAATTAAAAACTATATGATAGATTTTGGTGCAACTGCAAATCTAATTCCTTATGGTGTCATGAAAGAATTAGGATTGTCAGTAAGTATAGTGTATTGGAAGTGTTATGCTATGGATAATAGAGAAGTTCCAGTGATATGTACAATGAAAGATGTTGAAGTAAAAATAGCAACATTCCCTGAAGCAACATATAAGATGGATGTCATTGTAACTGACACTAAACCTCATTATGGCATGTTGTTATCTAGACAGTGGGCTGCAGTAGTAGGTGGAAATTTTCTGTTGGATCTGTCATATGCTACCATCCCAATTAATGTAAACCAAGTTAAGTTGTATAGAGAACCACGTGCCCCTAGGGTAATTGAGAAGATAGACCCTAGTATGTTAAACTATATGATTGATGCAGATTTGGACAATTTTAGAATACAACCAATTTTGCCTCAATTAAAAAATACTGAATCTATTGTGATTGAATTGGAATCTCAACAGCATGGCTTGTGGCACATGTATTTTGATGGAGCTTTCTCTAAAGAAGGATCTGGAGTAGGAGTTCTTATTGTGTCCCCATCAAGTATGACCTTCAAATATTCCTTTTTGCTAGCCTTTCAGTGTACAAACAACACTGCTAAATATGAAGCCTTGTTATTGGGGCTTGAAGTTGCAAAAGGCATGGGATTCAGTTGTTAAAAGTGTTAGGAGACTCAGAATTGGTTGTTTCTCAGGTTAGAGCTAAGTATGCATCTAAGAATGATAAAATGAAAAGATATAAGCATGCAGTATGGGATGTGATTGAACATTTTAGTGCATTCTCTATTAATTGGATAGAGAGGTCAAAGAATATCATGGCTGATTTCTTAGCAAATCTTGCATTGAAAAATGATGATGCACTAACTGGTGTATCCATAGTTGAGATAAAAGCTAGGCCTACCATTCCTGATAATGTATATAATTGGGAAGTGTTTGATGATGATGAAGATATTCTCAGATTCATACAATGCATTGATGACTATGATGGACAAAAAATTGATTGCAATGCCTTGGTAGAAGTGGTTGAAAATAGAGAAACTATGTTTGGAAATGACCTAGTTCAGTTAGAAACTAATGAAATACCTAAAGGGTTGGTATTAATGGAAGGTATATTTAGTTACAGTGACAGTCATCTACATCAGCAATCAACCACTAAGTTAGATGAACTAGAGGAAGTAAACTTGGGGACAGAATCATCTCCCAAGTTGGTGTATATTGAAAAACATTTGTCCCCTCATGTTAGAATTAACCTTATTAATTTATTGAAGAAGTATAAGCATGTTTTTGCTTGGTCTTATGAAGATCTAAAGGCATATAGATGAGATCTATTTCAGCATGAAGTCCCTTTGCTTCCAGATGCTAAGCCTTTTAGACAGAAACAAAGACCTACCAACCCCCTGTTGGAATCTAAAATGTAGCAAGAATTAACCAAGTTAAGGGAAGAGGGGATCATTAAGCCTATAAGGCACTCATCATGGGTGTCAAATTCGGTCCTGGTTAGAAAGAAGAATGGGGACATAAGATTCTGTGTTGATTTTAGGAACCTAAATGTTGCTTCCTTGAAAGACAATTACTCTTCTCCTAATATGGAAGCAATGTTGTAGAGAGTAACTAGTTGTGACCTATTGTCTATGATGGATGGGTTCTCAAGGTATAACCAGACGTTAGTAAAAGAATCTGAACAATTCAAAGCTACTTTTACCACCCCTTGGGGAACGTACGTGTATGTCAGAATGCCTTTTGGTTTGAAAAATGTTGGAGCTACTTTTCAGAGGACAATGGATGTAGCTTTCAAGGAATTCATCAATTTTATCATGGTAGTATATCAAGATGATTTGACATGTTTCTCTAAAAGGGCGGATGACCACTATGGGCACTTAGAATAGGTTTTCAATAAAGCTCTGGAATTTGGTGTATCCTTAAATCCAAAAAAGTGTCACTTTGTTGTCATTGAAGGGAACCTGCTCGGGCATATTGTCTCCAAAGAAGAGGTTAGAATAGACCTTGAAAGAATTGAAGCTATAAACAATGTACCTGAGCCAAAGAGTGTTAAAGGTATCCAATCTTTCTTGGGAAAAGTAAATTTTGTTAGAAGATTTATTGCAAATTTTGCAGAGATAGTCAAACCCATTGTTAAACTACTTAAGAAGGATACAAAGTTCTGCTGGGATGAAGAAGCTTCAAAGGATTTTAATGAAATTAAAAGGGCTATTCAGGAGGCACCAATTTTGAAGTCCCCTAAATATAGTAAGCCTTTCTCTCTATTTTCTTTTGCTTCATATCACATAGTGGTTGTAGTTCTCTTACAAAAGGATAATGAAGGATATGAACATCCTATAGCCTTTTATAGCAAATCTTTACAAGCTACAAAGTTAAAATATGAAATCATGGAGAAGCAAGCATATGCTTTAGTTAAGGTTGTTAAAGCATTTAGGCCATATCTTGTAAATGCACAAGTTATTGCTTATGTCCCACATGCAGTTGTCAAAGATATTTTATCTGAGTCTGAGGTCACTGGTAAAAGGTGTAGATGGATAACCAGAATCCAGGAGTTTGATTTAGAGACTAAGATCACTAAATTGGTGAGAGGTTTAGGCCTTGCTAAGCTAATGGTTGAATCAAACCTTTTTGATGTTGAAGTGAATAATGTTGAAGTTAGGGACATCCTGGTCACCAGTATTGAGACACAGCCCTGGTACTTAGAGATAGTACAATTTTTAAGGGATGCAACATTTTCAGAAGGGATGACCCATAACTAGAGAAGAACATTGAAGTTGAAGTCACAAAAGTATGTCCTCATTCAGGGTGCTCTATTTTGGCAGAATAGAGATGGGGCATTGCTGATGTGTTTGGATAAGTCCTAGGCTAAAAGAGTGTTAACTAAAATGCATGATGGAGTGTGTGGAGGTCACTACTCTGCCAAGACAACTGCTGGTAAGATAGTTCAGGTTGGATATTGTTGGCCTACATTGTTTAAAGATGCCCATGAACATGTTCGGAGATGTGACCTATGCTAGAAGTTTTCATCAAAATTGAATTATGAGGGAGCTTTACCCCTCAACCCAGTCATAGTGGAAGCCCCTTTTGTCCAATGGGGCATTGATTTCATCGGAGAAATCATTGAGAAATCAGGAAGAGGTCATAGGTGGATTATAGTAGCTACTGATTATTTCACCAAGTGGATTGAAGTTATACCCACTAGGAGAGCCACAAGTAAGGTTGTTATTGACTTCCTGATGGATAATGTCATAACCAGATTCGGAGTCCCTGTCAAATTAGTGATGGATAATACCATGAGCTTCAGGTCAGAAGAGTTGATTGAATTTTGCAACAACCATGGAATAGTTATGTCCTACTCTTCTCCATATCATCCTTAGGGTAATGGGCAAGGTGAATCGAGTAATAAGAGCCTCTTGAATATTATAAAGAAAATCCTAGAGAAGAATAAAAGGTCTTGGGACCAAAAGTGAAAGTTAGCTCTATGGGTAGACAGGGTTACTGTGAAGAAAGCAATTGGGGTTTCACCTTTTGAATTAGTTTATGGCACACAATCTAGGGTGCCAGTCAATAATCTTCTTCCAGTATACAAGTTCCTAAAAGCTGAAGACATGGAGTTATCTGAACCTATGGAAGACCGAATGATTCAGATGGTGGAGGTGGAAGAAATTAGAACTTTGGCTCACAAGAGGAATTTGAAGATCCAATTACAATCCAAATATCTATTTAACAAAAAAACCTTGTTGAGAAAGTTTCAAATTGGTGATGTGGTTCTTCAATGGAATGCGAAAGGACAAGATAAGGGAAAACACAAAACATTTGAGTCACTATGGATTGGCCCCTCTGTGGTTTATGCTCTTAATGGAAAGGATTCATATTTTTTGCAGAATATGAATGGTGAGGTGCAAGAATTTCCAGTGCATGGACAATTCCTGAAACATTACTTCTCTTAATGTCCATGCATAGTAGGTCTTAGTCTGTACATATTTAGGTTTGCTTTTGTTGTTGTTTTTTAGGCTTGTGTTTGGTCTGTTCTCCAAAGTTTCTGAATTCTTGTGTTGATCTTGCAATCAAACATCCCCAGTCAGAGCCATTGTTATCACTGTTTAAAATTGGGTATTCTTGTCCCATAGTCAGTTAGAAGTCTACAAAAATGTATTTAGCATGGCCTTGTTACCTCTGAGTTTCTTGGGTCAAATGAGGGTTTAAGGTTTTTGAGGTTCTAACCCTTCCTATGTTTGAAAAATCCTTTCATTCTATTCTTGCATTACCTTTTTCCACTTAAGGAAGGGTCGGCCTATCATGAGAAGTGTCCCCCCCATTACATTTTTCCCTAGGCAGTCCCTTAAATTTTTCAAATTTTACGCCTCACCTATGTCTTGTTCTAATGTTTGTCAGGCTCTTTAATAATTGTGCAACTCATTGTTAATCCTACGGTTGTCATTGTTTTGCTAGGCAAAGATGCTAGCAGGTTAATGTTCGCAAAATGGCGAAAAGGCTAGGCGGGCTCAACCAGATGATTGACCATCTGATTAAAGGAATACATCTTGTTTTGCATCCAATGGCTCGCGTTGCTTCGCTAGCCCAAAGTGCACGTGATCTACCCTTTGCAAAGTAGCGAAAGACTTGGCGAGTCCCACAAGCGAGTGGCTCCTTTGGTTAAAGGATGATCATCTCAAAAAAGATCAACTGCTCGCGTTGATTCGGGGCCTGAAGATACCCGTTGTTTACCTTTCGTGAAGTTGCGAAAAGGTGGAGGGTATGGGTGAGGTGGTCATGGCAAAGGTAACAGACAAGCAAGTTGTCGAGATCCAACAGTTGTCGCTACTTTGCAAAGATAAGTGGCATGAGTTTTAAGCTTTGCGAAATAGCGAAAGGGTTGATGGGCCCAAAGGACAGGCAGGTCATAATTTTTAAAGGTTGATTAAGTAGGATTTAATCGAATGGTTGTCATGGATTCGCAGCCTCAAGTCAAGTGGAGATTAATGTTTGCGAAATAGAAAAATGATGTGGCAATCACACGATGGCTAACATGGCAAGATAGATGGGTTGTTCCGTGGAAAGAATTAGTGACTTGTCAAATACATGTGGCTCTGAAGGGTAGTTGAGGGCCCGCCTTGGTTCAACCAGTAGTTATGTTGAGAATGGTGAAGTAAAACATGTGGCAACCTCAGAATGGAACCCCGTGGAATTTCTTGAGCAAATAGTTGATTGCCACATGGCGTTTGTTAGCCAGTGATGAGATAGAGAAAGTGGTCTCCGAGCTGAGGGCCCACTTGGAAGGTCTAAATCATGTTAAATGGTGTTCATCTCATGGTGGATCCAACAGTTGTCATTGTTTCATAGCCTGAAGATGACTGCAGTTTAGTCTTTGCAAAATGGCGAAAACCGTTTGCCATCATGGTTGAGTGCGGTTAGTTAAGAAGACTGGCGATCACTGTAGGAAGTAAAGACTGAGAAAGTAAATGATGATCTAATGGTTGGCGTTGTTCATGAGGTAAAAGTGCACATGGTTTAGTGTTCGCAAAATGGCAAAAAGAAGGTAGGGCTCATCACTAACACAGAAAGATCGAAAGGAGTAAAAATAGTGCAAGTTTACGAGATCCAATGATCGTCGTTGCTTCACGAAAGAAAAGTGTGGGGTTTTTAAACTCTGTGAAATGGAAAAATGACAAAACAAAGAGGTACTGAGAAAGTTTGTGTTCCATTGGAGCCCATTTTTTTAATTTGATTTGCGAATTCAATTCTGAGGTGATGGTCGAAGCATGTGGGATTGATTTCCTAATTCAATGTTGGGTTGTCATATTAGGGTCCGCATCAACTTAAATGTTGGAATCTTTTCAATGAGTCTTTTGTAGAGGAACTGGTGCAGAGCGGTTTTCTTCAGGTGAATAACAGGTTTTTTGTAGTTTTTCTTGCCAATTGGAGTCTGAAAATTGGTGATTGTTGTTTGAATTGTTTCATTAGATTTATATGCACATCTCAATTGATATAGTTGCATTAACGGGATGGCGCCAAGAAGGGAGTTAACAAGAAAAGTAAATTACCAAGATAGGAATATTTGTGACGATTTTCTGGAACAGCTAACTATGTCTACCAATGTCAAGGCCAAGGCTAAAGAATTGGTACCAAAGAACCCTTATTTAAGAATCGGGGATGGCCTATATGACAAAGGTAATTGGTTAAGGGATCCACAAATAGGGATGTCAGGTTTAGGATTGTTCAAAGTCAGTTTTGGTCAGAGACATTCCCTTGCCTCTTTAAATAGCATATGGGAATTGGATGTGGGGAAGCTTATAGTCCCTGGTGTATTCATGGATGTATATTTGTTGACTCTGATTGCACAAAATTATGACCCTGTGGCTAGATGTATCAGATATGTGAAGGGGTCAGCCCTGATTGAAATTAATGATGATGAATTCAGAAGTATGTTTAAGCTCAGTGAAGCTTCAAATTTGTTAAAGCCTATTCATTTTGAATCACTGGCCCAAGTTTATAATGCACAAAGGGATCACCTTAGGAGTGGCCCATTGAAAGAGTTCTTTGTTAAGATAGGAGGGTTAACTATTGTTGGCCCTAGCACCATGGAACCCTTCTCCCTAAATCTATTTACTCTAAGAGCTAAGGGTATGTATTGGGCACTTTGTCAGATTTTTGGAGAAGATGCTGAGAAAAACATGCCAACCCATTACATTCTGATGATTGCACAGATTCTAAACCCCTCTCTAGCAATAACATTTTATTATGCGCCCTATCTCACTAATGCAATTCATGCAGGGTTGGTAGGGATAAAGAATGGTAAGGTGGATAGACCATTTGGATGGTATTCTCTTTTAATGCACATGTTTTTGTTCAAGGATGCTGATTATTTTGCAAAAGAAATGGATTTGGTTAAGGTGAAAGATAAGGAAGAGATGCCTATTCAACTTTGGAGTACTATTTTATCCTGGGATAGAGAGGATGCTAGCTATCTAAAGTTTGATAGATGCTTTGTATCTAAGATTATGATTCTTTTGTGCATAGAAAACCCTAGGATTCCTAAGGCTCTCTTGGAATTCCTTAGGCCCAAGGAGTTTGTAGAAGGTATTAAGATTGTTCATAATTGGGGAGATATGTATTTGTACCCTGTTTCTACAGTTTTCAGAGTATATGGTTTCAGACGCACTCCATATTTATTGCCTTATCAAGTCCCACTGAAGATAGGAATTGCTAAAGTCTTAAGGCAAATTGGAGGTGTACAAGAGGCAGAGCTAACAAATAGGGGTAAAGGGACTATTTTCCCAACTATTACCATGGCACATCATTTTGTGATCACTAAAGGTGGATGGAAGTATTTTGAAGATTTCTTTAAACCATATAGATTGTCAACTATCGTTTCAAGATTTGCAGACCCTAAAGACTTTTTCAATGGCATGTTTAGGAAGAGAGCAGTTTGTAAAGGTAGGCCTCACCAATTTCAATTCCCTGGAGATCTAATTAGGAATGAATTCAATTTGGATGAGTAAGAACTAAGGAAAGAGAAGTGGGTTGCATATAAAAGGGCTCTTGACTTCATTCATCAATTTGATAGCAGTTATGACCCTCTTTCTAGTTTCAATCCCTTTGAGGAAAAAATAAAATTCTTAATTCTTTATTTTCAAGACCTCATGCAAACTTTGAAAGAAAAAAGGGAGGCTATAATGAGAAATGATCCTGACAGGGTTAAATTGGTTCTAGCTAAGCCTATTTTTGTTAAGGCTATCCCACCAGGTGATTATGTCATGCATAAGAAATCAAAATAAAGTGTGATGATGCTAGTGACTAGTGAGCCTTCTACTTCAAGAGGGAAAAGAGAAATTGAAGATGTCATTGACATCCAAGACTCCCCTAAAAGGCAAAGAGTGGGAAAGGAAATGCAAACCAATGAGCCTTTGTATTCTCCATCTCAATCCCCCATCCACATAGGAGATGAGAAAGCGGTGGCTGAACAATTGTTACAATTAGGGAGTCTCGAGGAGATTTCCTATACATATGAGGAAACACAAGAAGGGATGCCAGAAGAGCCACCTAGTGCTGAAATGAATTTAATTGAAAGTGAGTTCACAGGTAAAGAGCTGGACCCAACTGTCAAGCAAGCCAGTGAGGAGTTTCTAGCTGATAGTAACTTTGTTACAATAGGGACCTTCATGCAATTTGTATGGAAGCAAAACATGAAATAATTTAAAGCCAAATGTGAACAATGAAGAGTGAGCAACCTCACAGAGATGTAACTCGGGTGGAGGAAGAGGTGAAACAAGAGATGATTGAAGAATTTAAGACCATTACTCTTGAAAAGGGAAGAGAGATGGTATCAAAAGTTGGTGTTTTAATCCTCCCTGAGTGGGATATAGTTGATGCTCTGGTACTTGAAGCAGTCAGGAAGGAAACTAAACCCATGGAAGGAGTGATCTTCAGTAGAGATAATGCTACTTTAGTCATGTGTGTTGGCATATGCACACTCCAATGAGACATTGTAGGTGATTGAAGGTTTTGTCATTGATGGCAACCTTACAATCCTATGGTACCGACAAGGCATCATACCGGCAAGGCATTATACTGGCAAGGCATTACACCGGAAAGATAGTTCACCGGCATCAATGATCACACTCTACACCAGCACTAAGGACACCGGGACTGGCACAAAGAAAGGAAGTACACCGACACAGATGTCGATAGGATTTTGTTATATTATATTTTGTTTATTATTGTAAAAACTTTATAAGCCGACTTGGCATGTTGTAAAATGACTCTTATATATAAAAGAGATCATTGTAGACATTTTGTAAGGAAGTTATGTAAGTGATGTAAGCGAAATATTAAGGCAGACCTATTATGCAAAATATAGGTTATTATGTAAGAAGCAGACCAGCAACCGGTACTAGATCAGGCATTATAGATGCTATTGTAAAGCAGTACAAGATATTGGATTTGTATATTCCACATTGTACATCAGTGAGACTTCCCATTGAGTAGTGAGCTCTAGGCAGTTGGCCTTCCTGCATGTGCAAGCCCCTCTTGTAAGTAATATTCTCTTATTGGCTAGTAAGTGGATATTGTGGGTCACAAATCCCACCGAGGTTTTTCCCACACCAGGTTTCCTCGTTAAATCATTGTGTCATGGTGTGCTTTTCATGTGGATGTTTTTAATTCTATTTATTTCAATATTTATTGCATACCGGTACACCGTTATAATATGTTCTGCATGTTTTAAGTTAAGAAATTCTATATACCGGTTAGATACCGATTCACCCCCCCCCCCCCCCCCCCCTCTCAGTATCTGTGGGAATCCTAACAATTGGTATCAGAGCCTGGTCCTCTATTTTTTAGAAGCCTCACAGCTTGAGGAAGATCTTGACACCGGTAAAGATGGAAAATCTAATGAAGCAACTTGAAGGAGCTCTCTCAGACTATGATACAGAAAAAATGAAAAATATCAAACTAGAAGATGATTTAAAGGCAACTCAGGATATCATTCAGGCACTTCAAGAGAATCTTACTATTGCAAGAAAAAAGAGAAGAGAACTTTGTGAAAAGATGCAAAATGAGAATGATGAAAAGGAATCACTTAATGATCAGATAAGCAAGCTGAAACTGGAGAACATGACAACAATGAATGAGATGCAGGATATGACTATGAGATTTTGTAAAGAAATTGAGGATAGGAAGAAGAATTGACCAGAAGACTAAGTGATGCAGCAAATGAGAACACAAGACTTAGCTATGAAATTTATTTATTGAAGACAGATCTGATGCGCACTCAGAATGACTCCAATGATCTGATGAGATAGAAAGAGGTCTTAGAAAGAGAACTAGAAACTGCAAATCAACATAAAGAAAAATTCAAGAAAAGCTCAGAGGAACTTGGCACCTTGTTGAAGAATCAAAAACCTAAAGGTGACACTTCTAGAATTGGCTTTGAAGTTGGTGAAAGCTCCAGTACTACAAATACTTAGGATCATAGCAAACCAGTAAGACAACCTAATGCTTACAAATTCAATGGAAAATGCTTTAACTTTAATAAGTATGGTCATAGAGCAAATGAGTGTAGATCTAGAAATTATTAGAATATCAACACCGGTCAATGTTCAAAATGCAACAAAGTTGGTCACAACTCTAAAAATTGCAGAATGAATGTGAAATGTTATGTTTGTGGAAGATTTAGACATTTATCTAATCAATGCTGAACACAAACTGGCATAGGTTATGGGAAAGCTATTCAGAAGAATAATGTAACTTGTTATGCATGTAACAAGATTGGGCATATTGCAAAATTCTGTAGAAGTAAAGGTTCACTGGTAGACAACAAAAGTTATAGCTTGAATGGTAAAGAAAAAGTTGAAGAGGTTAACCAAGAATTCTCAAAACAATGGATTAGAAAAGCTGATCTAAATATTGGGAATACTCCTCCACCGGTCGAACTAGTCAATGCTTCACTGACAGGATAGAGTGATGCTTCACTGGAAGGATAGAGTAGTGCTCCACCAGTAGGAAGTTCTTCATCTAATTGAAGAAAGTTTCCTTGAGGGTTTGGCAATCTAATGACACATGTGCTATTATTCCCTCGGTTAGAGATGAGAAGTTGGAAATTACTTATTATCGGCAGACAATGTTTAGTGAATACTTAACCGGCATGCATTTAATGTGGTAGATGGCAAAAAGACACTATAAATCTGAGGTTTTGGCTCCATTTCATTTTACCAAGATTTCAAACCTACGAAGAGTGCGAAGATTCTGAGCTAAGGCATTTTGAGCAAGAGGCAAGAACACTTCAAGCAATCATCCATCCTAAAGGCAGTAAAAGGTATTTTATCATGGCATCCACCTCTGCACTTGAATATATAAAAAACCCTACTATTGTCAAAGTTATAAAAAGACCTAGGCCCGTATTTCAATTAGTTCCCGAAGTAGCAAAGAAAGATGATACCTTAGGTGCTTTTTCTCAAAATTGTAAGGAAGTTAAGTAGCGGAAACAACTTCCTACACTAACCTTGAGAGGAGGGTAATGCAAAACTTTTTCAGATCATTACAACAGTTATAGAAAAAAGAAATAGATATAATAGCATTCATACCACAACACAATGATTTACGTGGGGAAAACCCTTTCGGGAGAAAAACCCCACCCTCCAAAAGCAGCTCAATATTTTATTCAGCAATCAAAACAGATTACAACATACTTGCAGAGCAAGCTCTTCACAGGAGTACCACTAATCAGATATTCAGAGGCAATTCAATAGCCATAAGACTCTTACACACAACCTCTATCTCACACACCTCATAAATAGGAGATACAATACAAGAAACCGTCAAACGGTATTACAAAACCATGGGCTAAAACCACCCAATAAGGTGTAGCCGACCTTATCTCCCTTCTAGATGCCCTATGACATGTTAAAGCACACATCAACATGTGTCGCTCCCTTTTACAGCTCATTTATGTATCCGATACAAATTATTTTTCCTATTTCAGGAGTACAAACTTTCGGAGGCCATAACTTGAGAACCGGGTGTCTGATTGACGAACCGTTTGAAGCGCCGGAAAGCTCGCGAAGTGCTCTATCACCTCGTAACCCGCTTCACCGGTTATGACAACTTTTCAGGGTGTTTCAGAGCCTCTAAAGTCCCCAAAATTAAGTTTAAACATTTTATTGCACCCCTCCAAGATGAAAACTTTAATATCTTCAAAACTAGCTGTGACCTTGCGACGCAACTTTACCGGAATGCTTATCTAGCCAACCAGAAGCTTCAGGGAGAGTTTCGCACCATTTCGTGCTCAAATGAAAACTTACTATAAATAGTAACCTCACATAAATGCAAGGTTGAGACACCATTTTTCCCAACAAAAATCCTAAGGGATTTGTTTATGCTAAAGACCCCAGAATTTACCTTCACTGCAACATTGGGGAACTAGGAGATGAAGACATTAAAACCATGTTTAAAACTATCATATGTGATGAATCTGGAAATGTAAAAGATGAACATAAGATCATTGAAACCCTAGGATTTATAGAGATCCTTAGCATTCCTGAATTCCCCAAGGATGTGATTAGGATAGTCTTAAGAAGGGTACATGGTGAATTTTTTTGGTTAGATGCAATTCACAAAATCACCAAGGAAGCTATGAAAGCTATCATAGGGTTACCGACCACTGATAAATGATGTAACAGATATTAATGTAAGATTTATCAGCATGATATTAGGATATAAATATACTCATGCAAATAGACTCAATTCAGTTTCAAGTCTATGCATTAAGAGTGCTTATGATATGGTCACGGATAATGCGAAGATTGATGTATGTGAGTGGTTGAAGGACAAATTAATTGACAACTTAGGCAAGATTAAGAAGGACAAGAAATGAACTTTTAAATTTGGAAATATTCTAGTATATCTCATGCTACATATAACCAAACAGGTTCTCGGTATAGGCTACAAAGAACTTGGATATGATATACTAGTAGGAAAACAACTAACAAAACTATTCAATAACATGGGAGAAGATAAGGAAAACAATATCCATGATTGCTTTCAAGCACTTAAAGCCAAAATGAAGAAAAGAATCAGATTATCACAAAAGATTGTTGACAAATATAAGGATGAAATATGCTTTGTAATCAAGAAGGATGAGATCTGGATGGAAGCAGTCATCCCTAGGACAGTTTGGGTAACAGAGATGGGCTACGAAATAGATGATCATATAACTGAAACTTATGCTAAAGCACTTCTGGAAGCCCCTAAAGAACCTAAGGAAGAAGTATTTGGTAGTGCAGAAACTATTGAAAGCCAAATACAATCTAAGAAAAGAGTGAAAAAGGTTGAGGCAGTTGTAAGAAAAGGTTCTAGGCAAGTAAAGGAAATCAAGGATAAAATAATGGAACAAACCGGTATAACAGAGGATGAGTTAGCAGCTCCACAACCTGAAACTCACCTATCACCGGTAGGCACATCTTTAGAGAATGACATGCTTGCAACTTTCAAGAGAGTTGTAAGGAAAAGAGATCCCTCACCAGCAACTACACCCTCACCTAGGAGGTCAAGACAAAAACAACACGCAGTGAGATCTCCGGTACGAAAGGCTACACCAAAGAAGAAGAAACTGACACCCAAGAAGAAGAAGAGAAAAATAAGGACTTGGCCCCTCTTGACATACTGTTGAATGAAATTACAGAGAAAGGGAAATTGAAGAATATAGAGAAACTATATGACACTCTGACAACTGATGAAAAAGAACAAGTAGAAAATAGTGTTATATTGCATATGGATATGTATAAGAAATTTTTGATGGAAGTAGTAGATAAAGTACCAAATGAACTATTTAAGAGACTGGAAGCAAGGAGACAAGCAGCAATAGAACTTGACAAGAAAATAAAGATAGAAAAGCTACTTGTTGTATACCTAGTGAATTCACCTAAAGAAATTGATGATTTAATTGTTGAAGCCAACCGGTCAGTATTTTCTACTGCACACTGACACATTGCTTTAATGGTTGGAAGAGTTAATGAGGTGACTGAGGAGACAAAAAATGCATGGGACATTTTCCTAGTGGAAAAAGAAAAACAAGAAGAATACATGAGCCAAAAACCTATAAAGGTATATCAAAAAGAAAGAGACAAGGGTAAAGGTAAAGTTTGTGGACCACCCAGTATCAAGGTTAAAGACAACTTACCCCCACCTCCTTTGATTACTCCACCGGTAAAAATAACAACTACAAAAGATCAACTGGCAGTTGAAAGTATGGATGTAGAGGATGTCAATCCTAATCCTGAAGTCTTATATATAGTGGATGTTGATACTCAAGATCAACATTGTGGTAGATAAAGATATAGCTAATAAGACTGACATGGCTAGTGAGCCTCCAGTAGCTGAGCAAACTGATAACACACAGAAGAAACTGGCAGATGAAAAAGAGCAATAGGTAGAAACTCAAACTCAGATTGAGACAATGCAACAAACAGAGAAAAATGCTCCAAAATAGGAACATCAACAGAAACAGGAACAAGTTCATAAGGAAATAGTGCCACCGGCAACTGGAGAAATAGAAAAACCATTGCTTAAGGAAATACAAACACAAACAGACCTACTAGAGGTCAATACAAGCTTGGTTACTTCCACTGGCGGTACTCAGAATGTAGGTTCCTCATCAGGCTACAAATCAACTAATGTGACTGAAGTACTATTGGATTCAATTAAAAAGATAACAGATTGCAGCTCACAAGCTTATAAGGCAATAGATGACACAATACCAATTTTGAAGGTAATTGCTCCTAACTGTAATATAGACAATAAAGATTCTTTAGGACAACTTGATACCTTATGTAAATATATCATAGAGAACATTGAGAAAATAAAGGAAGAGACATTGAAGGACAATTTGGAAATTGAAAAGCAAAAATTCTTTGATGAGCAGATAAAGAAGTGTACCAGAGATTTTGACATACTTCTACTGGAACTGTGTAATTTATTGAAAGAATACAAAACTCTGTACAAAGACACCTATAAGAAAAACTTTTTGACTGTAGATATAGATAAGAAGATGAGCAAGACACAGGATGAAATCAATAAACTTGCAGATAATTTTGTTAACTCACCTGATACATTATCAATTTTTGAACGGAAGATAACAACTTTTGAGGAAGAATTACTTAAATTGGAAAGAGAAAAAGAGAGAATAGTGAATAAGGCAAAGCATCTAAGATTAAAACTGAGTCCAAGATTGGACTATCTAGCATCATTATGGAAGGAAATATCTGAGGCACTGATACAAGGACAAAAACACCGGCAGAGCATTTGCAGCATCTCACCGGTACAGTTAAAAGAACAGAGACAACAATAAGAGATAGTAAAAAGTTTATGGAGAGTATAAACTTGATTTCTGCAGATCTATTTCAAATTGTAACTACTCAATTACAAGGTTGAAACTACAAACTCTAGTGACATCTTGACAACCTTTTTCATTGATGCCAAAGGGGGAGTAGTGGGATGAGAAAATTCAAATATCACAGGAATCATATGCTCAGGGGGAGCACACATTTTTGGTAACTTTTTGGACTTTACATTTTTGGATACACTTTTTGAAATTTCTCATGAGTGTTGCCATCAATGCCAAAGGGGGAGATTGTTGGCATATGCACACTCCAATGAGACATTGTAGGTGATTGAAGGTTTTCTTATTGATGGAAACCTTACAATCCTATGGCATCGGCAAGGCATCATACCGGCAAGGCATTATACCAGCAAGGCATTACACCGGAAAGATAGTTCACCGGCATCAATGATCACACTCTACACCAGCACTCAGGACACCAGTACCGGCACAAAGAAAGGAAGTATACTGGCACAGAGGCCGACAAGATTTTGTTATATTATATTTTATTTATTATTGTAAAAAATTTGTAAGCCAAATTGGCATGTTGTAAAATGACTCTTATATATAAAAGAGATCATTGTAGACATTTTGTAGGGAAGTTATGTAAGTGATGTAAGCAAAATATTAAAGCAAACCTATTATGAAAAATATAGGTTAAAGGGTTTATGTAAGAAGCAGAGCAGCAACCGGTACTAGATCAGGGATTATAGATTCTATTGTAAAGCAGTACAAGATATTGGATCTGTATAATCCACATTGTAAGTTAGTGAGACTTCCCATTAAGTAGTGAGCTCTAGGCAGTTGGCCTTCCTGCATGTGCAGGCACCTCTTGTAAGTAATATTCTCTTATTGGCTAGTAAGTGGATATTGTGGGTTACAAATCCCACCAAGGTTTTTCCCACACCGGGTTTCCTCATTAAATCCTTGTGTCATGGTGTGCTTTTCATGTGGATGATTTTAATTATGTTTATTTCATTATTTCTTGCATACCAGTACACTGTTATAATATGTTCTGCATATTTTAAGTTAAGAAATTCTATATACCGGTTAGATACTGATTCACCCCCCCCTCTTAGTATCTGTGGGAATCCTAACAATGTGGTCACTAAAGAAGGATGAAAATAAAAGAAGGAAAGATGTATCAAATTCTAGTCTCCTAGGAGGCATGATTGTAAAAAGAGTCCAAGATACAGGAGTGGTGGAAGCTACAAACACAGCCTTGGAAACTGCAAAGTTTAGTGTAGCAGTGGCAGAAAAAGAGGCAAAAGAAAAGGATAATCTCCAATTAAAATTGGAAACAATCTTAAATGCTTACAATGAGGCCAAAGAAGAATAGCCAACAGAGACAGTATTATTGCTAGACTTCAGGGTCAGTTGGCAGGTCATCGCCATCCAAGTGAATCCTCTACTCTTATGATAGTCTCTTCTCTAGCAAGACCTCCACCTACGAGCCCTATCATAGAATATCTGCCTTCTCCTATGCCTTCTGGTTTCCAATCAGTTGAAACTGTTCAACATGAGTTGGAAAAGTTGAAATAGGCTCAAGCCCTGTTTGCAAGCAAATATGAGGAAAAGGTAAAAGCCACAATTTTGAAGTTCACTGATTCAGTTAGGCCCTCTATCATTCACATTTCTATGAAGAGGATTCTGAATATTTTGAGTGAATTAAGAGAGGATGAAACCACCTTGGAACCAATTCTTAATAAGTGGATGCCTAGAGGTAAGGAGTTAGAGCTCACGTGTTCACCCCATGCAGATGCAGAGGCAAATGACAATCTTAGGTCCACTAGTGAATTCATAAAAGAAATGAATATACTCTCAGAAGAAAGGGCAGGTGTAAAAAGAAAAGCCCAACTATATAGAAAGGAATATTCTGATCACAAGTATGAATTGTTTCCAAGGGGTTTTGCTGGTCCTACTCAGTTAAAAGAGGAGAAGGCATGGCTAGAAGAGCTCGATCACAAATTGTCCCAAAGGGTTAATGAAATCATTAACACTGATGACACATCCTTATTTGTCAAGACAATTGAAGAGATTGAAAAGGTGAAATCACATTATAGTTTCATGGAAATAGAAATTGGGCAATTAAGGATCACATGGAAAAGGCTAGAAGGAATGAAGAAGAAAATTGTTAGCTTCTCTTGGCCGAGTGATGATGTGTTTCAGGAGTGGAAGGACAAGTATGTCAGACAAAAAGAAGATATTCCAGAACAGTTAGAAGATGTTGTAGTGGAGCAACCAACTGAAGAGGCCATTGATATTGAAAAAGACTTTTAACTATTTCTTGGAGAACATTGTGGTTGGTAACAAACTTTTCTTAGGAAATGTCTAAAGCTTGTATGCATCCATGATATTATAAATGGATACCAGGACTATTAGAAAAGGGATCACAAGAATTTTGTAAAGAACCTCTAGCAAAATATATTTAGCACCTTTTTTTCTGGTTTTAAGGAGATTACTCTAAGTTATGTAATTTTTTCAAGAATGAATATGAATATACAGATCAAAGTTCTAGGCCTAAAATTTCTTTGTCTTCTGGTGTGCATTCTTTAGTTTGTTGGTTTCATTTGGATAATCTAGGATTGTTCGAATGAGCATGGATTGTAAGGCAATCTTATAGATGTTATTTCTAGCTTTTCTCTTTAGGAGAGGGATTAAATGTGCATGAAATACTTCTGTCAGCAAGTCTATTGTTTGTTGCTATGAATCTGATGAATTGTTTTAGTTAAATGGGAGAGGACCTATGTATATGTTAGGCATGTATGGGGTTCATAAAAGCCGAGATGATGAGATGTATGAGAGTGTTTAGTTTTGAAAGTTATTGCTTGATTTAGGTGACTCTGTGGCCTAGATAAGGCATTGGTATCCAATTGTAGGATTTCTTTCTATCTTTTCTTGAATATCAATACTAAAAATGAATACAAGTTTTTCTTTTAGTGTTTCAGTTTCATTGAGGTGATGAAATCCACAGGTTTTTAGCACTGGTTTACTGTGGATCTCAATTTTAAAGTGTGAAAATATTCACATAAGGTATACCCACCTGAACTTTGGATAAGTTCAAAGTGTAGAAGGTCTCAAAACCTTGTTATATGTTACTCTTGAGTTATATTTCCCTAATCTTTTCATATGCAGACATAGTTATTTTATTTCTTATAGGAAGGATAGAAGGGAAATCAAAATTTGAGACTAACATTATGTAATGCAAAATATATGAGAGAGATCATGTATATGAGGATATTTATGTAAAGGGGTATTCCGGTAAGGGTTTAGGGTTTTAGACTGGAACAAACAAAACTCAACCGGAACTGTATTCAGGCATAGAAGATATTATCTTTGCAGTTCAATCATTTCTCCGGATTCTAGTCTGGATTTGTATGTAGTCAGTGAGGCTCCTTTTGTGACTGATAAGTGTGCTCTAGGTTATAAACCTTCCTGCAAGTGCAGGCTCCTATATTTTGTAATATCTCTTCATATGGCCAGTGGATTGATATTGTGGGTCACAAATCCCACCATGGTTTTTCCTCTTTGAGGTTTTCCACTTATAATTATGTGTGTTATGGTATTCATTTATGTGATTGGCTTATTGGTTGCTTTACTTCTTTCAATTCTATGTATACCGGTATACCAGTTGGTGTATGCATGTTTTAATAAGGTTAAAATTGATCATTCTGATAGAACACTGATTCACCCCCCTCTCAGTGTTCTTGGATTCCAACAGATTCTACCTATAGTAGGTCTTCTATACAATTTGGGTTGATCTAGACCTCACCATTCATTTCGGCATGTGCAATATAGTCAAGATTGAGCTCTTTTAAATTTAAGATTGACCTCTTGTAAATGTCAATGAATTTGATAAGTGGTGTTGGTGCGCCTTCTAGAAGGTTTTGAGGATGTTGATGGTTATTGTTTTCATGTTCCAATTGATTGGTGGTGTTTGCATTTAGCACCAGACCTATTCTATCTTATTCTCCTACGTTATGGACTGGTTTATGTAACGTGTTGGTGGATGCTCCCGATACGTTGCCGGTTGGATTTATTGTTTGGTTAATGTTGTTTCAGTCTTAGGCTGACTTGGTTTATCATTGGTTTATAGGTTTATGTAAGGGATTTATTGTATCATCTTTTAGGTGGCTGACCTAATTGTTTAGGTCCCGGGTTGGTATAAATATGATGTAAGATCTCTTTGTAGATCGTGGCATGTGGTCAAGGTTATGGGATTATATGTGTGCAGATAAAGTTGTAATCATATGCAGTGGATTTGGTTGATCATAGGTGATCAAATTGGGTTTGTGTAAGAGGTTTAAGACCTCCATATTGAGCTTAATCGAAACTATACTCAGGCATAGGAGATGCTATTCTTGCAAGTCATTCTTATTTCCGGATTGTAGTCTGGATTTTTTTTGTAGTCATTGAGGCTCCTTTATGATGAGAAGTGCACTCTAGGTTGTTGGCCTTCCTACATGTGCAAGCCCCTTAGTGTAATCACATAATTAGTATAGAAGTATTATCTGACTGTGGGTAGGCTTCCCACCATGGTTTTTCCCTTTATCAGGTTTTCCACATACAAATCTAAGTGTTGTATTGTGGATGCATGGTATTTGGTTTATGATTTATGTTTGTGCTTAATTGATATATCTACTATTCCAGTATTTGGTTTATGCATTCTGGTAAAAGGTTTTGTGTGCTTAAAGTTTCATAATCTATTAACAACTGATTCACCCACCCTCTCAGTTCTTCACCGGTTGTCCTAACAATTGGTATCAAAGTTTGGTCCTCTTTGTAGAAGCTTAATCACTTGAGGAAGATCCTATGGAGAGTAATGATTCAACTTCAATCGCTTACCAGAAGGACAACCCTAGGCTTGAAGGAACAAATTATAGAGTATGGAAGCTTCAGATGGAGACTCATCTGAGATGTCTTAGCAAGGAGATTTCAGAGATCACTAAGAAAGGATATACACCTTATCATCCAACATCTAGAAACCCTCCTTTGATAGAATTGGATAAGAACATTGAAAATGACTGTAGATCTAGAGAATCCCTCTTGAGTGCCCTTTCATATCAGCAAGTAATGAAATTAACAGACAAATCATCTACAAAGGCTATATGGGATAAGTTGAAGACTCTGAATGAAGGTGACCCTACTATTGAAATTGCTAAACTTGATGGTTATCGGGTAAGGTATGAGAACCTGAGAATGTAAGAAGATGAAAGGATTATTGATTTTATGGAAAGAGTTAATGAAATTGTTTTGGAATTCAGTGCTATGGTGGATCTCTAAGCAAATATGAGATTATTTCTAAAGTATTAAGAGCTTTATCATCTTCTTATAAGATGAAGGCTACTATAATTAATGAGCTGAGAACAATGTCTAACACTTCTATTAATAGGGATATTTTGGTTGGAAAGATATCTTCTTTTGAGCTTGAAGAATTTGGTCCTCAAGGAACTGTAAAGACAGATTTTGTATTCAAGTCATCTCCATCATCAATTGGCAAGAGTGATTGGAAAGAATTATATGCAAAGGAACTGGAGGATATGAAGAAAGAGGATGAAGAGTTTGAGAAACTTGAAGCCATGTTTGCTAGAAGAGTACCTAAAGGTCCGATAGGAAGTATGTATGAAGGAAAATCACCTTTCAAATGGTATGCATGTAATAAAATAGGCCATTTTGCATCTAGATGTCTTGAGAGGAATTCAAGATTTGAGGAGAAAGATAGAAGATCTTTTAGGCCTAACCATGAATATCAAAACAAGCATAAGTACAGGAGGAACAAAGATAAATCATGCTACTATGTTGATGAGGAAGGTGTAACTGATGATTCTAATGATGAACCAACAAAAGATTCAGCTAGTGGATCCAACAATGGAAAGGAATGGCTATTCTTGGCTATCAAGGAAGATACTTTGGAACCTGTCATTCATAATGAAGAGAAGGCCCTTGTTGCTAAGGTTGAAGACAAAGATGAATGGGTGATAGACAATGGATGTTCACATTATATGACTCGAGATAGAAGGAAGTTTCTATCTTTGCAAGAATTTGATGGTGGTCTTGTCAGATTTAGAGATGACAAAGTATGCATGATCAGAGGAAGAGGAACTATATCATTGGATGGTAAGCATAACACTAATAATGTTTATTATGCTGAAGGTTTAGGGCATAATTTTTTGAGTGTAGGTTATTTGGTGAATAAGGGATTTCAATTACAGTTCAAGGATGGAAAATGCAAAATCATTAACAGATCTGGTTTGGAGATTGCAACCGGTACTCAGACTAAAGGTAACATCTTTCATTTGAACTTCGGTGAGAAGACATGTTTGATTGCACATATTGATGAGAGTTGGCTATGGCATAAGAGGTTGTGTCATGTGAATTTTGATTGCATTGTAAAGATCAGTTCAACTAAGGCAGTTAGAGATATACCTAAGATTGTGAAGCCTCTTAATCTGGTATGTAAGGAATGTCAAATGGGAAAGCAAGTCAGAACTTATTTTAAGAGTATACAAGACAAATCTAATGATTTTGTTGATCTTATTCATACTAATTTATGTGGTTCTTCTAGAGTAAGAATTTTTCAAAGTGATGGATATTTCATGCTAATCATGGATGACTATTCTAGAATGATGTGGGTTACTTTTCTAAGAGAGAAATCTGAAGCCTTTGAAATGTTCAAGATCTTTAAAGCTATGGTTGAGATAGAGACAGGATTGAAAATCAAATGCTTAAGATCTAATCAGGGTGGTGAATTCACATCCGGTGAATTTAACAGTTATTGTGAGAAACATGGGATAAGGAGACAGTGTCTACACCATGAAAACCTCAGCAGAATGGTGTTGTGGAAAGAAAGAATAGAACTATCATGGATGCGGCTAGATCTATGATGGTGGAAGCTAATTTTCCTCATATCTATTGGTGAGAAGTTGTGAGCACAATGGTGTACACATTCAACAAAGTTCATATTAAAGGAGACACCGGTAAGACACCTTATGAGTTATGGTTTGGTCATACACCTACAGTTAATTATTTCATAATCTTTGGTAGTAAATGGTATATCAAAAGAGATGATTCCATTGGAAAGTTTGATCCTAGATGTGATGAAGGAATATTTCTTGGTTATTCTAATCAAAGAAAAGCATATAGATGTTATAACAAAAGATTAAAAAGAATTGTGGAAAAAGCTAATGTCAAGGTGGATGAGAAGAACAAAGATAAAATCATAACTTATGAGAGAGAAACAGAAGTGGAAATGGTTTAACTGAAATAGTAGCACCTGTACTAGAACAGAATGTTGAACCAATTACTTCGGTAGCATCAAAAAATTTAACAATAACTGAAGATTAGAGCAGAGAATCAAAAAGTCAGAAGACTCCTTGGTATATAAGGTTGAATCATTCAGAAGATCAGATCATTGGAGACAAGAGAAAAGGAGTAATGATAAGAAGAAGGTTGGAAACTGAAAAAGTATGTTTAATTTCTCAAATTGAACTGAAATCAATAAATGAAGCATGTAAAGATGAATGTTGGATAAAAGATATAGAAGAGGAATTGGATCAGATAGAAAAGAACAACACATGGACTTTAGTTCCCCGGCCTAAAAATAAGAATGTTATTGGAACTAAATGGGGTTTTACGAATAAATTAAATGAATATGGACAAGTTGTGAGGAACAAGGCTAGATTGGTTTGTAAAGGATATTCTCAGAAGGAAGGAATTGGTTATGATGAAACTTTTGCTTCGGTAATAAGAATTAAAGCTGTGAGATTATTTCTTGCTTATGCTGCCCATAATACCTACAAGGTTTATCAAATGGATGTTAGTGTGGATTTCTGAATGGAGATCTTGAAGAGGAAGTTTATATTGAGAAACTTTATGGTTTTTCACTTTCAGATGACAAAAACATGGTTTGCAGATTAAGGAAAGCTTTATATGGATTGAAGCAAGCCCTAGGAGCTTGGTATGCTAGATTCGACAGATACCTTTTGATGCTTGATTTCACTAAAGGTAATGCTGACAATAACTTGTATTTTAAGATCATTGATGATGACATATTGATTGTTGAGGTCTTTGTTGATGATATCATTTTTGGAGGTGAGGGCAAGTTATGTATGGAATTCTCTGATAATATGAAGAATGAAATTGAGATGTCTATGATTGGAGAAATGATATTTTTCTTAGGTTTGTAGATTACTCAAACTAATAAAGGTATTTTCATCTGTCAAACTAAGTATGCTAGAGAGTTGTTGAAGAAATTTGGTATGGAAAATTATAAACCGGTTGGTACCCCTATACTTACTAGTGAGAAATTGACAAAGAAAGATGAATCAACTCTAGTAAATCCGATAAGGTATGAATCTATGATTGGAGTTTTGTTATATTTGACACACACTGGACCGGATATAATGAATGATGTTTGTATTGTATCAAGATATCAAAGTGATCCTAGAGAGAATCATGAGATTGTAGTGAAAAGGATATTTAGATATTTATAGGGAACAACTGAATATGGTTTGTGGTATCCTAGAAATGATGACTTTACACTATCTGCATATACAGATGCAGATTGGACTAGAGATGTTGATGACCGGAAGAGCACATCAAGTGGAGCTTTCTTTCTTGGAAAGAAACTTGTTTCCTGGATCAACAAAAAACAATCATGCACTTCTTTATCTACTGTTGAAGTTGAGTATGTTACTACTACTACTAATTGTACACAAGTTATATGGATGAAGAAAATATTGAAGGATATAAGGGTATATTGCAATGAATCGATAGTTATTCACTGTGATAACTCTGCTACTATTGACATATCAAAGAATCTGGTATTTCATTCTAATACAAAGCACATATCAATCAAGTATAAATTTTTAAAGGAGAAGGTAGAAGAAAATGAAGTCAGAATGGTTTATGTGAGCACTAAAGAGCAGATTGCGGACATCTTCACTAAACCTTTACCTAAGAAATCATTTGAGTATTTTAGAGACAAATTGGGGGTCTCTACCCCTCTGATAAAAAACTCGAGTGATGTTGATTGGCATCAGTCCACTATGCATTTATCAGAACTATCATTCATTTTAGATTGATGAGATGGTGCTACTACTCAGGGAGAGTAGTCAGCTATATGGTTCAGATGTTTTATGATTTTTTCCTTGATGTTTATGTCACTCAAAGGGGGAGAGGTATTCATGTGAAAAATAGAAAACAGAGCTTAACAAAGATATCAGTCACAGGGGGAGTTTGGTCTTTGGTTCAGAACTTCATTGTTATATCATCTTGGGGAAATTGTTGGTCGTCTTCCATTAGGGGAGACTTGTTTGAAACTTCTTGGTACTTGGATGTTTTTCACATCTAGGGTTGCCATTAATGCCAAAGGGGGAGATTGCTGACCATTTGGAGGAATTGATTATGTGTTGCATTGATGTTTGTCATTGATGTCAACACTAGCTTCTTTGGTTGTCTATCAAATTCTAATAGAGAGGTTGGACTTTGATTATGATCAAGAGATTTGTCTCTGGTATATTCCAATTGGTGGAATTGGTTTGGTTCGGTCATTCATGTTATTCAAATACTTGTCACATTTGGTTGGTCAGGGATATGGTGATTCGAAAGCTATCATATGTTCTAGTAAGCCTTTTGGTTACCAGTAAGGGTTTTACCGACATTCCTTTACTAAAGATCTTTTGATGAATTTGATAAGTGGTGTTGGTGTGGCTTCTAGAAGGTTTTCACGATGTTGATGGTTATCATTTTCGTGTTCCAGTTGATTGGTGGTGTTTACATTTAGCATCGGACCTATTATGTCTTATTCTGCTAGGTTATGGACCAGTTTATGTAACATGTTGGCGGATGCTCCCAATGCGTTACCAGTTGGATTTATTGTTTGGTTAATGTTGTTTCGGTCTTAGGCCAACTTGTTTTATCATTTGTTTGTGGGTTTATGTAATGGATTTATTGTATCATCTTTTAGGTGGCTGACCTAATTGTTTAGGTCTCAGTTTGGTATAATATGATGTAAGATCTCTTTGTAGATCGTGGCATGTGGTCAAGGTTATGGGATTATCCATGTGCGAATAAAGTTGTAATCATATGTAGAGGATTTGGTTGATTATAGGTGATCAAATTGGGTTTGTGTAAGAGGTTTAAGACCTCTGATATTGAACTTAACCAGAACTATACTTAGGCATAGCAGATGTTATTCTTGTAGTTCATTCTTATTTTCGGATTGTAGTCTGGATTTCTTTTGTAGTCAGTGAGGCTCCTTTGTGATGAGCAGTGCGCTCTAGGTTGTTGGCCTTTCCTACATGTGCAGGTCCCTTATTGTAATCACATTCTTACTACAGAAGTATTATCTGACTGTGGGTAGGCTTCCCACCATGGTTTTTCCCTTTATCGGGTTTTCCACATACAAATCTTGGTATTATGTGTTGTGGATGCATGGTATTTGGTTTATGATTTATGTTTGTGCTTAATTGATATATCTACTATTCCAGTATTTGGTTTATGCATTCCGGTAAAAGGTTTTGTATGCTTAAAGTTTCATAATTTGTTAACAATTGATTCACCCCCTCCCTCTCAGTTGTTCACCGATTATCCTAACAGGATGATGTTAAAGATAATTGAGGAATTAAATAATAAAAATATTTAATTTGTTTAGCCCCATGGTGATGAAGTGGCCTGATGATGTGGAAGATGAGATGGAGGAAATGTTGTGGAATTTAGAATTGAAGAATTAGGCTAGATGATTAATTAAATAATTTAGAATAATTTAATTAAGATAGACTATAGAAGAATTGTGATGAATTTTAATTAAATAATTAATATTTAATTAATAAGCTGGTTTAGAGGAATAAGACAAGTGAATCAAATAAATAAATAATTTATTTTACTCATTAATAGAAGAGTAAAGCCAAATTAAATATATAATTAATATTTATTTAATTATTTCTAGTCATTTTTAGGTGTATACACTAGAAATGGTCTTCTTTCCTTCTTCAACTTACCTTTTTAGATGAACAACATGTTCTTAGATACGTTTTTAAACTTTTCTCGATAGTCTCCCAAATCAGCAAAAGCTAGTCTCAATTCTCCTTCAAGATCTACTATTGCATCATTATCTCGATCTTGTAGTTCCATAACATCCAAATCTTTTCAAATTCAGATATTGTTTTTAAATCTCAGATCTACCCCAACTATTAGGTTGTTTCTTAAGGAACCTCACTCTAATACTAATTGTTCAACACTTCTAGATGTTGAGAGGGGGGGTGAATACGCATATATTAAAACTTAACCATTCATTCCATCTATCACATGTGTAGAAGTAAACAATTGACAACAAAAGATCAATCAGACAAGAACATCAGAACTTTTATGTGGAAAACCCAATGTGGGAAAAAACATGGTGAGAACTATCTCACTATATGAAAACTAAATACAAAGTTTTAGGCTCTTGGCTAAGGAAACTCACTATTCCTGATTTGGACTTGCAAGATAAGGCATGCAACCTTAGGCAAGATATAATAGACTTGCAAAACACTAAATATTACTTCATCAAGAAAAGATACAATAGATTTGATTACAATGAATAATTATTGTTGAACTAAAGAGATATGCATCCTTTGAAATCTTGATTATAGTTCACTATTATAAACATCTGAAACTAACTTCATTACTGCTTATATCCAATTGTGTACCTTAACTATTACACAACACACCATACATTTCAACTTATTATTTAACTAATTCAATCCTCCAAAAGATCTCATCCCTTATATATCATCCACAACAAAAGGATACATTAATTAGGTCAGCCTAATTAGATGTAATGTGTACATTATAAACAATAGGCCCCAAATACTTTCTCCAAAGAAATGCAAAAGGGAAAAAAGATGTGTGAAGCATCACACCATATCGGTGCACCTTCCTATTTTTCCCAAATCATCACCTTCAACTCTGCACACTACTAGATGGATCAAAAATACTCAAGTTAAGTCTAGAAGATAGAACCAGTAACGCAATCCAATTAAACATACCCAAAATATGATGCGGACCTCCACAACACCTACAAATGCACAACATAGAATCACCTAACACCAACAATACCAAATCCATAAGTTAGGACACTTAATCATCAAAAGGTACAGGAATGTGAAGCATTCCTTTACAACCAAGTACATTGTTCCTGCATGACCAACACTCAGACCATCACCAAATCAACTATGGATCAAATAGTAACATGAGACCTGAGATAAAATATTCTTTTGCATCTACCAACATCACAATTGCAAGAAAAGATGATTCAATGTGGAGCAGAATATTGAACCCTATCTAACAAACTGTGCATTGGAAGAGTCACACTTATCTATAATCTACTGTGAACACTTGAATACTTCACCAATTCTCTGCAATAGATATGTCAACTAGATATATCATCTACAGTCTCTACCATGAATCTTCATACAACACTACTCAGGAACACAACTGACCACATGCTTCTAGACCTTAGTTGATATCAATGATTGTAGCATAGGAAATCGGAAATCATCACAAACAAGATAAACATACTAATCATTAGCTCAATCATGAAAGCTCATTGCAATGATCTATCCTAAACAACACTCAATAGAGACATGAAATAAAAACATTCAAAACTAGAAATTAAGAAAACCAAAGGTATGATTTGAATGCTCCTTCATGCGGCTCCATTGTCCTTCTTTCTTCTCCAAATAGTTTTGTTGTGGATCTCACCTACTAGTGCATGATCATGATATGAAAGCAAGTAAATAAGATATTGCTCAAGAATACTCGAAGTGTGATTAACTAGAAATTCGATAATCTAATTAGGGAATTCGATTGAAGAAATTCATCCAATTTATAGAGAAATTGGAGAAAAGACAAGATTAGCATGATTCAACTCAAATGGAAATTGCAAATCAATTATGTCAATTATGACAAATTATGACAAATTATGCACTTTCTATGCAAAATTTGTTGATTGATGATTTATGACAAATTATGACAACTTCTATGTCAAAAATTGATTGATTGTCAATTATGACAAATTATGACAAATTTCTATGTCATTTCCATGAATTTAGGAGAGAAATAGGAGGAAAATTGAAATTAGGAATTAGAAAATTAGGAAATTAGAAAATGAGGAATTTAGGAATTAAGAAATTGATGAAAATTAGAAATTAGGTAAATTAATTAATAATTTGTCATTTATTAATTAATTCACAAAGAGGAATAATTAGCCAATTAAATGAACATTTAATTGTGACAAGAAAACTTAGGATAAATAAATAATTTATTAATCCTAAAGGGAGAAATGACAAACAAGGTTAAATGATTAAATCACGAAACCTTAGAAGATGAATTAGGCCTTGATGAAAAATAATTGACTCGATCATGATTCTGATTAACAAAGGACCAATGTGATAAATGATTTGATAAATGCGCCAATTGACAAGGAACAATGACTAATTGATCCAAATTGACATAATTGAAAAGAACGATGATTGATGACAAAAAAGATTGCAAAACGACAATATTGAACATGACAACGACCGATGACAAATCAATCGCAAAAATGACAAGATCGAACATGACACCGATGACAAATCGATCGTTAAAACGACAAGATTGAAAAATGATAAGGATTGATGATAAATCAATCGCAAGATGACAAGATTGATAAGAGGACAACGATCGATGACAAATCGATCGCAAGATTGACAGGAGGACAAAACCCTAATTAGGATTGACGATGTCCAAAATGATGACAAATAAGCACGCAGATTGATGTGATAGGATAAGATCGACCAAAATCATGATTGGAGAGTGTTGTCGACAAGACCAAATTCGAGACGTGAGATGAATGAAGAATGTAGAAGAATGACTCAATGTTTGCAAATGATAAAGACCAAGTGCGAAACATAGGAGAAATGTTAATGCGACGCAAAAACCTAAAATGAGGCAATGCGCAAATGTTAAAGTATGATTCCGCAAGCATTGACCATTTTTAGGTGTCTACAATGATAACACTTACTCATATTTGCAACATAAATAACTCTAAGTATGTAAAGATAATGCACTAAAAGAATGTAAAATAGTTTCGAGACAAGCTTCACAATATCTATGAAGGTGATATGATATAGTCAAGGGAGAGAAACATCAAATGTCCCAAGAATTGATGAATGTTTGAAGATGGGAGAAGAAAATATCATTGGATAACTACTTCAAGTTGACATAGTTGATAAATCCATCAAAGGAATTAATAAAGAAGTGAAAGTGCTAGTCATTTCCAAAAAAAAATGCTAAGATCCATTCCCTCTAAGTTTGATTTGAAATTATTTGTAGTAGAAGAAGTCAAAGATCTAAATATTTTAATATTGGATGTTACATGGGATTGTAACTGCATATAAAATGAGGATTGTGAATGATAAAACCTCAAGGAGATATATTTCAAGACATTAGAAGTGAGGGAATATTAAAATTGCATTTAAGATTCAGATCTAGGAGAAGAAATCCTGTGAGGATACAAAAAAGATGTTTTGACAAGTATAAAGGTAAGTTGCCATTCAAATTTTTGAACTATGGTAAAATTAGGCACATTGCTTCAAACTGTTTCTTTAGAATAGCTTGTGACAAGATATAACAACATAAGAAGAGGAATGGCTTCTATACTAAGGAAGTGAGTTACTCATTTTATGAAATTATGAGTGCAACTCTATATGGATGGATGCCTAATAATTTGAGAATATTTGATTGAAGGTTTGAAGAAAAAAATAATATTGAAGTATAACTTGGAGTTACACTCTTTTGAGGCTCACAAGGCAACTTGATGGAGTTTTAGTTGATTCAAGAATTTTCTTCAAAGAAACTTATTCTAAAAAATGTCTTTATTTTATGTATTATGACTAGTCGTTATAAAGTTACAAATGTAATTATTTTACTCGTATATTTAAGTTCTATATTACAGATTAGATGACAATATCAAGCATTCATAGTCAATTCACACAAAGTACTTATACATACCCACATAACACATGCTTGATCATAAAAGAATACACTTAAGAATTGAAAACCTAAAGCATGAATATAATCAAATTCCTTACATATTAAATATGCCTAAATATACATTTAGGCAATGAGACATGATTTACATCCTTTTTCATTCTAGTTAATGAAAATACTTATACATACCCACATAACACATGCTTGAGCATAAAAGCATACAATTAAGAATTGAAAACCTAAAGCATGAATATAATCAAATTCCTTATATGTTAAACATACATTTAGGCAATGAGACAAGATTTACATCTTTTTTTATTCTAGTTAATGAGGCATATGGTAGATTAGAAATTAAAAGATATATTGAAATTATATAAATTTCTTGAAAGATATGTGTTGAATGATAAGTAAAATAGAAATTGTTGGCAACCCATGAAAACGATGAGAAGTTTGACTTTAAAATATTATTACAGAAATAAATATTTAATAAAAAAACTTATTTTTCATTCACTAGACATTAAAATTAGCCATTTGAGAGAAATATCAAAGAATTTATTTATTTTGTGACACCCATCAAATTAATGTTTTTTTCTAAAAAATTAGCAAATCAAATTATACTCTTAAATATATATAAATCTTTTTTTAAAAACATAAAAATTAGAAGGATAATTTGTTTTGATCAGGTAAATTAGGAGAGGACCCAAACCCTTGTACCTAATATCTTTTAATATGGAAAAAAGGGATCTCATTAGCAATGAGACTACCAAAAAGCAAATAATCCCAACACCTTTTTAAAAGAGAGGCTTTTGACCAAAGCAATTAATGGGCAAGAATAGGGGTATCGACCTATTGATGTGTTTTTTATGCACATGCGAACATAGAATAAAATACCATAAGTATCTTATCCTGTCTTGAACAAAGTTATTTGAATGTTGAAGATTTGCCTAAGGATCAATCGAAATAACTCCAAGGTTCTAGTATGTAGGGTCTCTACATGTGGATAAGCTTTGTTGGTATCATGTGATTATGCTGGAATCACAAGGGGACTTACGTTTGTATGCCTGAATGCTTGATTTGTTGGAACTTGAGTTCTAACTACTCACTGGGAGATAAAGAAATATTAAAAGCATAGGGTTTATAGAATCTATTCTAAGACCTAGAATGTGATAAGGTAGATGAACGACTAGGTGGAGTCCTACTAGGTTGGGTCTCACCATCAGGTTGAACAATCCGACACCAACTTAGTGCAATCTTCTAAGGGATGCTTCGAATATGTTCAAATCGTTACACCATTAGACATTGATCACCATTCAAGCTAATGCATGAACAATAGATGCATAACAATTCCATATTAAGCTCATTCAATTCCAGTTGACCACATAGGGAACACTTACAATCAATAAGAGGCTAGTGGTATGGACATAGGTGAATTCCACACGAGTGCATTCAACAATTTTCTCCATTCAATCTAATTATCTACCATCTAATATGAATATTCAACAAGAAACCATGCACATTGCAAAGAAATGACATATTTCACCATATCCTCAATGAAAATGGAGTCTTTTACAACCAAGGCAACAATTTCTTGCCTTCTCTTCCTACTCTACTCTAATTGCTTATTCTAATGACTACTCACTATTAGTTATTAACTATTAACCAACTATTAACCTTTACAAATGAAGAGCCAAAGCTTTATATAGAGAGATCTTTACATTTCAATTGCTCTAATTAATTTACAATCAATGGCTAGGATTTCAAGATGAAAACCTTAATTAGGGTTTGTTACAACAAAACCTTTTAGCCAATGAGAAAATTACATTCAATGCATGAGAACCAATAGGAAATGGGGGAAGGTACATCGGATTTTTTGCCTTCATGCATGAGCCTGGTTCATCGAATCTGGACATGCTAATGTGGACCTTCCCAACTGGAGGAATAGTGATTGGGATGCCACCTTGTCTAGTACTTGCCTTGGTCGATCCTCCATCATCCTTGATGTGCTTGAGGAATGGTGTACCTTTCCTTGGCTTCCTTATTTTTTCCTATGAGATCCTCTTGAAGAGGTCTTCCTTTGACCTTGATGTTGAAATATTCTTCTTGAGATCCTCGTTCCAATCTCCCTCCAACTTGGTCTTTCTGATTTCTTTCTTTTCCTGCTACAAAACAAACAAATGAACATAAAACACATGATATATAGCTTATACAATCTCTTAATTTGATATAATCTCTGATTTTATGTGATTTGCAGGTCTAATAGGTGCAGTTTTAGGGGAGATTGTCCTTTGCTTGAGCAAATTTGCTCTTGCTATGATGAATTCAGTCCTTCCTTTGTTGAATTTTGTTGTTGTTAGGATGTACTCTACGCCTTAAAGTGACTGATCTCTATAAGACCTGAAATTTGCCTCCTCAATCACCAATCTGTCTAATGAAATCTGCTTTTGAAATTCTCTTTGATGAATTTAGTTTCTCCTCAAATTCGCTCTGGTTGAATTCGGCTTGTGAAGATTGTTGACAAATCTAGAATTTGCTTCTTAACTACTGAAGGATTTCACTTTTTGAAGAATAATGTTTGAAATGAATGATGAATAATTTAAGAATCAACCTCCCTTATATAGGCTCCTTTATGGGATAATGCACTTCTTTGATGAAAGCCAACTTTGTTTGGATGAATAAATCAATTGTATTTCCCTTTAGCTGGCCGAATTCGAATTTGCTTTTGCTGCCAAAGTGAGATTGATTTATTAATGCATCAAATGTTTCTAGGTTGACTTGCACTTAGCCTTCTCTTGATCTTTTCGGTTGTTTATCATAATGCAATTGCCTTTAATAGAATTTCTCCTTTGTACCTTAGAGAGGGACATAAGTGAGCTAGGATATAAGTCAAATTTTCATCAATATTTGACGAAGGCAAGATTAGTTTTCATGATCTGCATGAAGTTTAGGATGCTTGAACACTTGAAACCACCATGAAAAAGACTTACAACACACCATCATTATCATATTACTCATCCTCAATGCATTCCGCTCCTATACCTTTGGAAGGTACCTTAGCGAACTAAGGGTTGATCTTAGTTTTCTCACTCACATACTCAATTTTCATTATCATTAGAAGGCTCATGCTGCAACAAAGGCTTAAATTACCTTCAAGAAGGCTTGTCTTGATATCTTGATTAATAAAACACTCTTCTTCAAGAGATTTCACTCCTCTACCTTTGGAAGGTACATGAGTGAATTTCTTCCTCTTGACTCAATTCACACTTCATTCCTATCACTTTGCCTTAGAATTGATTTTCCAAATTCTCTTCTCATCCTGCTCAAGTCAATTTGCTCCCAACTTTGCTTAAAACAAGATCTTCTTAGTGTTTTAGGTGAGATAGGAGGTCCTACCAAGAGATTTCCCTTGTGTACCTTAGAGAGGTATGGGACCCTTAGGAAAATTCGCTCCTATACCTCTGGAAGGGTTAGGAGAGAAATTTTCTTGATAGCTCAAATCCTTAACCTTTTTCCATTCAACTTCATTTCAATGTACTTCAAAGGCATAAAAGAATCATCTCCCCTTCACTCAAGGCCTAAAATCATGAATTTGATCCAAATGAGAAGGAAGAGGGGAGGTCTAGTAAAATTCACCCCTGTACATTTGGAAGGGTCGGGAGCGAAATTGACAATGTTGCTCAAATTCTACATACTTCATCATTCAACTTGGTTTGAATTCTCTTTTAAAGGTATGCATAACTCAACTTTCTTTCAATCAAGCCCCAAAGGCGTGAGTTTGGATCAAGTAAGGAGAAAGAAGGTGTTTTTAAGAAAATTTGCTCTTGTACCTTTGGAAGGGTCAGGAGTGAATTTTATGCTTGTGCTCAAATTGTTAACTTCTTCTCCAAATTTCTAAGTTCAAGCTTGTTTAAATTCATCCCCAAAGGTAAGTTCAATTTGATTCCTCTCTAATCAACACTCTAAAGTGAGATTTCCATCCAAATTAGAAGCACAAATAGAGCCTAAAAAGAATTCGCGCCTGTACCTTTGGAAGGGTTAGTAGCGGATTTGATGCTCTAGCTCACATTCTCATCTCTTTCTTAAAATGTTCGCATCTAAACCTCATGACCTTTCTCCTCAAAGGGAAATGAATGGAATTTGTATCAAACAAAGCCTTAAATTGAAGTCTTCAATCCAAATAGGGGGGCAAAGGGAGCCTAAAGAGAATTCTCTCTTGTACTCTTGGAAGGGACATGAGAAAAATTTGATAATCTAGCCCAGGGCCTCCAGTTTTCTCCAATTTTACATGCTCAAGTCTCAATAAAACTAATGATTTTGTCCTCATTTGCACAAGCAATTGTGCTCAATGAAATTTTCCTAGATTGTGTTGAATTCACTTCTTCCTTGTAAAATTTAGGTTTCCTTTCCCTATAAATTTGTCACTCAGATTGATGAAATCCAACTTGAATCTAATATGGACCAGGTTTGTAGAAATACCCCCAATCTGTTCTTCTTTATTCAAATTAAGATCCTTCTGCCTCAACCTTGAATTAAGCATAGAATTAGGCTTCAAACAAGTTGCTTTTGCTTCATCTCAAGCAGAAATTGACCTCAAATTAGGTCTGGTTGTAAATTTAGTGTTGGATGATAATGATGGCTTGCATCTAATTAGGTCTGCTCCTTTTGAATCCTACTTCCTGAATTTATTTAGGTCTGATCTTCTCTTATTTGCCCAAGTCTTTTATTTTTTCACATGAAAGTAAAAAAAAGACAATTTCAATTAAGAAGAATCAAACAAAACTTAACAACACTATTAGCTTTATCAATCTAGAAATGAATTATATCTCGGTACTACTGTCTTGAAATCTAATATTCTTCACCTTCCATCAGATTGGACTCTGAAAGATGACACTTGGTGAAATTCACATCAACATGATTGAGATTACCTTCAAAATAAGTCTAATTCACCTTTCCCTCATGCTGGAAGTTAACTACCTTTATCTCTGCCTTGTTCAAATTGAGATTTTTATGCTCTTTTGTTGTAGATCATATTTGGGCCTGCCCTTCTCTTCTTATGATTTGATTTTGAATTTAACCCCCCTCCCCCCCCCCCCAATGTTTTGTTTATGTGACACATCTTCCACTACAGAGGCCAACTAGTTTATATCCTAAGTGCCACACCTTACATTGTGTTTCATCATGGCATGTGTTGGGAATATTAGGAGCCAAATAAAATGATGAGGTGGTTGCTTTCTTTTTAAACAAATAAAAAAAAAAAGTGTCTTAAAAACTTTTTCCTTCGCCTTGGTTTGGTGGGGCCCAATCAAGTCTATGGTGGTAAAGGAAGTCAAAGGAAATACGATGCCTTAAAACAAGCTTTTCAAATCTCCATTTCAGATTTTGTGGGGCCTAAGAAATATGTGGCATGGTAATTAAAAACACTTAAAATCCCCAAGTTAAAGCTCGGTGGGTTCCAACAAGGAAGGTCCCAATTAATCATATTTGATTCTCCATTTTTGAGTGTGTGGAGCCCAAAAAGATGATATGATATGGTGGAGAGAAATATGAGGGGGGGAGTGGTAGGAAATGTTATGGGTAGCTGCTACATGTAGAAAGAGGTGGGAATGGGATGTTGGAGGAAAGGGGGACATAAGGGATATAAATGATGGAAGTAGGAGATACATGGGGGGGAATGAGGTTTAGAATGTGGGAGGTAAAAGGGGTTGGAGTTAGGATATGTTGGGGAATAAAGTGGAGTGGGAGGTATAAGAGGGTAATGAATGGGTAAAGAGGATGTAGGCTATAATGGGAGTTATAAGGGGGAAGGAAAAAAAAAAAAAGGGTAAGGGGGTAGGGTGGTAGGTTAGGATAGGGATAGGATATGGGTAGGCTAGGATGGGGGTAGGTGATAAGGTGGAAAGGTGTGGGTGGGAAGAAGGTAATTGGGAATATAGGTGGGGAATGGGAATAATTAAGTAGGTAAGGAGGTTAGGATGTGGTAGGCTAAGGGGTATAGAGATAGGAGGGTGGAAGATGTAGGTGTGGGCAAAGGTAGGTGTAAATGTAGATGAAAGGTAGTAGATGAGTATAATAGGATGGGGAGAGGGTTAGGTAGGTAATGGTATAGGTTAGAAGATGGGATGTAAGGTAAGGGACATGGAAATGGTAGGTTATGTAGAAATGTGGAGGTTATGGCATGGGGTATAAAAGGTGTGGATGAGTATACTAGGATGGGGAGAGGGTTAGGTAGGTGAGTTAGAAGGTATAGGTAATTGGAAGTGAAGAGTGTTAGGGGAGGTGGAAATGGAAGGAAATGGAAATGGGAGTGATTGGGTTTGGGCACCCATTGACAAGATCAGGAGAAGCGAAAGGGATTATGCCTTGGCTGGGCAAAGGGAATGTTAAACCTCACTTCATCTCCAAAAGAGAAAGACTTGGCCAACTCCTGAGCAACTACGAACAAAAGGTTAATAGAAAAGAGTCGACAACAACTAACTAAGATAAGACAACTAACCTAGAAAGAAAAAAAGTGGGGGTCCCCATTTACAATGGGGTGATGTGTGAATACATCACAACACGACCCTGAAAAAAAAAAAAAGATCAATTTTCCACAATCCATAATGTAGATAGTTGTTCTTTCTGGGTATTGTTGAGGGGTGTTTTGACACACTCACCAACAGTAAGGTAATTAATGTAAACACTCACCACCTCTCCTCAAAAGCAATAAGTTCTGAAAAACTAACTACTCCAAGGTCTCTATACTCGGGTCTCGACGATGATAGGTAGCTCAATGGTTGATGCGATTGTACTGGTGAAGGGGCCTGTTGGTTAAACGAATCTCAATAACTTCCAATAACTTCACTCTTTTTTTGTATTTTATAATTTAAGATTCTCTTTCAAAATAAATTGCAAAGATAAGGAAACAAGAAAATAACAATGAAACTAATTCAATAACAACTTAATGAGCTTCTTAGTAAATACCCTACAATCCAAAAATCATCAATATCATCCAAATCAACATTCAATAACAGACCTAAAATAAACCTGCAAAGTCAGCAACCTCACAAATTCATAAAGTAATAAACATAAGATCAGAACAAGTTGTTGATTTCAAACATTAGACATTACTAGACTACAAATAACAAATTGATAACACACCCACGTAGATCAGACAATATGCAAGTTGTTTCTTATGTTAATTTCAAAGAATGTATCACAAAAATAATCTAGCTCATAAAAATCTGCAAAAATAATCTAAAATCTCTAAGTGGGCCTCAAATCATCAATTTGTGGCCCTTTACAAATGAATCAAACTTCTTAATTTATAGAGTTTTCTGCCCTACTTTCTAGGAAATAAACCTAATCTAAATTAATAACTAAAAAGCAACGAGTCATAGTTGACATGAAAGTCTTTGCCTTGGATTCCAGTTAAACATTAAAAAATTGGGACTAAGGGAGCATGGTGTAGAGCACCTAGCTCAAAGTTGTCTTTTCTTGCATTTTAGAGTTTTTGTGTGATTTAAAGTTATTTTATGTTGTAATAATGTGGAATAAATCCTATGATGTTTTTTGAAGCCATAGTTTGGTTGTCCACACTTTTGTTGTGCTCAGGATCCAAAATTGTCATTATCCTAAAATGTTGTCAAAATGTCAATTTTTGGTTTGTACCAGATGGATGCCTGGAAACTTGATAGAATGTTTGTAAATGGTTTAAATCCATTTTTGGATGCCATTTGAGTGATGTTTCAAGCCTTGAGAGCCTTGGAGTGTGTTTTTGCACTCATAGGTAAAAGTTGTCAAAAATTGGTCATGACAACTTTTGTATTTTCAGGAAAAAGTTGTCCATGAAGGAAATGGCATTGGAAGTTGGTTGGAACCAACTTAAAATGGTGTATAAAACCTTTTAATCATCTCCAATAACAAGTTAATCAGCTTTTGGTTTGCATTCAACTCATCTGCCAAGGGTTTCATATGGTTTTCCTCACGTTTGGATTGTTTTTGCTTTGATTTTCTTCTTTTGTATGACCTGTATGGTCTGGTACGATTCTCATAATAGAAGAGGAAGTTAGGAATTTTTTTTATCTTTCCAACAAGTATAATATGAAGGTTTGAAGTGCCTTGGATCAAAAGTTGTCACTGTTTTTGTAAAAGTTGTTCACAAACCCTTGAAACTTGGGGTTTTGATTGTAAAAATGCATTTTACCTGAGCATCCATGAATGGAATGAGTTGCAATCCAATGGATGGATTGGGTAGGATCTTTAAATATTTTTAGAGTAGGTTTTTTTTTTTTTTGCAGGCCACAAGGAGGAGAATGGGTGAGATGAATAGCACACAAGCTTGTAGCTAATGTGTGGGGGCAATAGAGATTGCTCATTTTTAGTGCCATGGAGAAGTGACACCCCATCAACCCATAGTTTTTGGAAAGGTCTATGAGTGCACTTAAATAATCCAAGTTTTTTTGGGTTGTTGATTGTGACTGGTGAAGAGTTTGGAGCACATCTTCCAAAACTGCCTGGAAGCCTTAAACCCCTTAAAAATAGCTCTTTTTTAGTAACCCTAGTTGTAAAACAAACCCAGATGGGAAACTAAGTGATCTTGTTTAATTTCCAAATGGGTATCTTAATATGTAAAAATATCTAGGGGTTGTTAGGAAATTTTGGGGAAAATGGCCAAAAATAGTCAAAGAAGGGCTAGTCAATTAGGCCTAATAGCAGCCGGTAGAAGCAATTTGAAAGCCTAGGGATTGGGAGGAAGGTGCAAACCTTGTCAATGCATAAAATTACCTTGAAAATTCCTTCACAACATAACCACAACCTTTGAACATGCTTTTAGAGAGAAGATCCTTGGTGGAGGTCTTTGGAGCCTAGTTGGAGCTTTGGGAACCTAGTAGGAGACCATCTCAAAATTGGAGATTTGGGTCAAAACCAACAAGAAACTTCAAGTGGCTATACCTAGGAGGAAATCCAATAGATTTTAGGCCTTGGAGGTCTAAGGAATGTACCCTAACAAGTTACCTTGGAGGAGATTGAGTAGAAGGGTGAGTTGAGGAGTTAGGGTGAGTAAGGGTGAATTGGAGAGCTAGGCACAAGACCTCTACATTAGAGCACTATGAAGATGATGTTGCATGAGCCAAGATTTCGTAGTCATGCAAAATGTTTCTCAAAACTGAAGCGTGATTTGGAGGTGCAATTGGAGTCCCAGTGGAGTGGTCATGCAAAAACTCCTTTTAAAAGTCATGCTATCATTAGCAACTACACGTTTATCTTTTACTTCTTTTAATAGGTTTTATAATTGTTGATGATACATGCAATCACCTCAGTAGAAAGATCAGTAACATGTTTGATTCTAAATTTGTACTTTTTCAACATCTCCTCCGCATTCTTTCTTCCACTTTCCAGCTCCTCTATTGTTTCTACAACCTGTTGACAGTGGGTTATCAAATATGTCTACCTGTCCATTGATGCAACACTAAACTAAGTTGGAGCCACAAAATGTTGTGCCTCATATGCATCCCACTGGTGAAGTACCTGGTCTTCCTCCATACCTCCAACATTGGCTATTCCAAGCCCAAAAACTCTTAATAACCATCCTACAAAATTCTCGTACTTTTCCACTACCCTAAGAAGGGGAGATCTAATGCCTGTTATATCCTTCACACACTATTGAATCATTTCAATCTTCAACTCCAAAATGTATATGTAGGATTGTAAATTCTTACAACTGTCTCCACCTAAGAGGTCTTCCCTTATTATTTCTTCTTCTCCAAGACTCAAAACTTTATTCAAAACCTAAAGCTTCTTGCCAAAAGTGTTGAGCTTCCACTCCCATTGCTGAGAACAAGAAGCTAACACTCCTCCAGCCTGCATGGCCTTCCTATATTCTTTCATGGTGTTCTGCAAGAATAATCTAATTTTGACGGCATTTGTGCATGCCCATGACTTTGTTGTGGCTGCCACCTACCTTACCTCAACCAATGCTTTTCTATCTCCCTCTGGGAATGATGAGGTTGAAGGTAAATCATCATCTACACATGTATCTAGGGGCTTACCCATCTCTACTAACAACTTCTTATATTGTTCCAGTTGTGCCTTGACCTCTAAATGGGAGGGGTGCTCTTTTTCTATTCGCCCCCTGATGACACTAGTAGCCAACTCCAACATATCTAGCTCTCCCCATTTGGTTTGTTTACCCACTTTGACCTATGAAACCTAGCATTTCGGAGAGTCTTGACCTTCAGGTTGCATAGGAATTGCTACATTAGCAATCACTTCACTAGAACCGGTTCTCAAGAAGTGATGCACTATCTTTGCTCTCTTTGTTCTCTGTGGTTCTTCAATGATGGCCTGCTGAAATGTAACCTTGGGTAGCACCACTTTCTTTTTCTTCTCAAAGGTGAAGTTCAACCATTGTGGCACATCCTCATCATTTTCACCTTCGTGGAGCACAATGTCAGCAATCACTACGTGCATGTCTGACTGCTCGTCTGATTCATCTTTCTCCCCTTCTTCTGTATGCTTAGGGTCTTGGGGTGAAGAAATTTGATGAACCAAGATGGCTTGGAGAGCATTATCAACATTCAACTTTTGCACCTTATGTAACTCCTCTAACTTATCATTGATCTCTTCTTCAAACTTCTTGCCACCTTTATCAGTTTCCTGTGTACCTTGCTTAGCATCTATTTCTATCAGTAGATCTTCTTGGTCCTCTGAAGTTAAAACCAATCTTTCATTCTGCGAATCTTCAGGCTCATTTCATTCCTTGTCTCCCCCAAGTGGTTGTTGTTCTATAGGTTGCTCATCATCTTGATTAGAATCTGATTCAATGTTATGAACACTTACTTTTTCTACAATAGGAAACAATACCATAGTTATTTGAGGTAGAGTTGTTGATGTTGCTGCAAAGACACCGAGTGAAGTTGGCAGAAGGATTGTAGTGGCTGATGTCAAAATTGGAGCCTGTGTGGTTGCAGTTGGCAAAGGCTGAGTAGTTGTTCTTGTAGCATCAGGAGGAAGTTGTACATTTTCATCAATTTTCCCTTGTTCGTCCTCATCTTGAATGCCTTCTGCTATCCTTTGTCCAATTGCTACCCTAACAGGGAATACTTCTACTAATGGCACAACTCCTAAACCCTCTCTGATTCCAAAATTAGTGGCCTTCTTCAAAATTTCAGCCTTCCTCATTTGTTCCTTGACTTGCTTGAGGAGCTCCTCAGTACTTTCTTCATCTTTCACCACTTCTTTTGGGTCCGTAGAAGTATTCTTTCTAGAGATGGACCTTGTCTTGCAGGCATACTCCTTATAACCCCTTGACTGGGGAACACCTGAAGTTGATTCCTTTTGCTTCCCTTTTGAAGTGATCGGTCTAACCCTCAAACTTAGCCAATGGTAGTTCTATCTATAACAGTTTGATTTACTCTATCTATGTCCACCTCTTCATTCCTTGGCCATCTGATTGAAGAGAGGGGCTTCTTATCAATTTCTTGTTCCTTATATGTAGGGTCTAATAAATTACCATCATCCCTTAACTCTTTAGGGAGATTGGTCTCTATTTCAAAATCCCTTACATGTAGAACTAAGAGCCTAGAATACTTTTTCTCTCTAACTTCTAAAATTGTCTTGGAGGTTAGCCCAAAAGTCCTCCAATATGGACTTATGTCCCTCATACACCTTTGGCATTATTTTCTTTAGTTTGTCATATGGGTCATAATATTCTCTAGCATAATTGAACTCTTTTAAATTTAGGTCCTACAACTCTTTCTCTGTCGTGTTTGCTACTTGAATCTTGGAATAGGAGAAATAATTGATAGAAACTGAAAAATCTATACCTGCCTTATGTTTCGAGGACAAAAGTGATTGCAAACCAAGCATCTGTCTAACATATTCTAATAATACAATGCGGTCATTACAGTATCTTGGCAGCAGAATAGGGCAACCTATGAATCCATTTACCCTAATATACGTGGAACGTTCATTCTGAATGAACCAGCATGCCCATTCCCTGATTATGGCCATTGCTTCTAGGCTTATTTTATAACCTACATCACCTGTGAGCTTGATGATGACAGAGAAAAGGAAGGCATCATTTATTGTTTTAAAATGTGTCTTTGTGTTTCTTAGAGGGAGTTGTGAGTAATACTCCCACACCTTTTGTTGTCCTTCCTCATTACCTAGGTGGCCCTCGCAACCATGGGAATTTGCCTGCTCGGGCAACTACCTAGATAACATAGGAGGCAAAGAAGAATTTCTTCATTTTTATGCGCCTCCTTCATCTACTTATGTATGTTGTTAGAACGAATTTGGGCCCAGTCAAAGTATTGTTTCCCTATTAGCATAGTTTTCATAAAATGGAACATCCAAGGATGGAAGTGCTGGCATTCCGACTTGCCAAAGGCCTTGCTCAGCATGATGATTAAGTCTTGTTGTGGCTCCTTGACATCTTCCCTCAAAATGTCTATGGCCTTTAGCCCTGTCTTCATCTCCTCTTCCAACCAATTCTCATTCATATGCCTTTTGTTTGAAGCAATATTCTTAATCCATATTCTAGCGGCTTCTTCCTCTGTAGTCAGGAGTACTTCATCCCTCGCAGGGATGCCAAACACAAATCCTATCATATATGTTGATAAATCAATCACAATTCTACCCTCATCATTTGTGCACTTGCTGGTGTCTAGATTATATAATTATGTAATGGTCATAATGAATTCAGGGGATTGGACCGATTGTGGGAAAATGGTTGCTTCCACCAGACCTGATCTCTTAATTCACCTCAGAGGGGCCTCTGGCCTTGGTTTGTCCAATTGTGTTTTGATATCTTCTAACTCGATATGCCCCACCTTTGTATTTGTCACCCATTTGATTTGGTCATCCAAATTTGAAACATAGACCTGCCCTTGATATTGATATTTCATGGTTATAGGAAGCTTGTCCAACTCTTTGCCTCTCTTGCTGGAGGTTGGGTCCATATAAATGCTCTGATCTGCAAGAAAGAGTCACAAATTAGTCTATTTCATACTTTAAAATATCAATAACATCATCCACCTCGGGACTCCAGGGCTCCGGGGTTCCAGGGTGGATAACTTCTTTTTAAAACAACTAACTTTAGAACTTCGAGGTTTTGGGGTTTTGAGGTTAGCATAGGCTTAAAAACTAAGTTCGAAACTCTTGGGCTCCAAGGTTCTGGGTGGATAAAACAAATGGAGTCTGGAACTACGGGGTTCCAAGATGGATGGGAAAAGCTGACTTCAACATTGTGGGGTTCCAAGGTCTCGGGGTAGTTCAATTGAGTGCCAAAAATATGTTTTAGAACTCCGAGACTCTGGGGTTCCGAGGTTAAAATAGTGGCCAAATAGGAAAGAACTTTGGGACTCCGGGGTTCCAATGTTTGGGGTAGTTCACTCATAGGTTTTGAGATGATCTGAAACTCTAGAGATCTGAAGTTCCGGGATAAAATCATGACCTAAAAAGAATCAACCTCGGGACTCTGAGATTCCGAGGTTCTGAGGTGAAGAAAACTACCAAGCTTGGAACTTCGAGGGTCTGAGGTTCTGGGGTTTTGAAAATCTAGAGCATGCGGGAAGAACAAAATATGCAAAATGAGGAAAGCAAAAATGAAAATATAAAAAACTACTAAAAGATCTAAACACGAAAACACAAGGAAGGAGAAAAATCTACCAACCTGGTGGGAGAAATCACTCAAAAACTCGGCGATACGGAGGCATGAAGCTAGGAGGTAGAGAAAGGAAATCGAAAAACTTGAATGTGCAAATGAACTTAAAAGAGTTTGTTTCCTCTATTTATACCCCTAACTTTCCGTCTGTACAGTCGAGTTAAACACGACTTTGAGAGTCTGAGGTTCCGAACTTCCGAGGTGAAAGCAAAAAAAGCAGACAAACCTCAGGACTCCAGGGTTGCGAGGTGAAAAATGAAAAGCAATCAAAACAACTTTGGGACTCTGGGGTTGCCAAGACAACACAACTACAGGACTTCAGGGTTATGGGGTTCCGAAGTGACTAACAACAAAACATGAAGAACTTGGGATTTCAGGACTCCAGATTTCAGAGGCTTCAACGACAAAAAGAGACAAGGCACGACTTCGAGACTCCGAGGATCTGGGGATCTGGGGTTCCAAGGTCGTGACAAACATAACAAACAAAAACCTACCTCGGAACTCTTGGGTTCTAGGGTCAAAACATAACCAAAACAAACACCTACTTCGGGACTCCGAGGATCCAAGGTTCCGGGGTCAAAACATAACCAAAAGAAACACCTACTTTGGGACTTTGGGGATCCGAGGTTCCAAGGTAGGACTTCAAAAACAAATAAAGGACTCCTCAGGACTCCGGGGTTCCGAAGTTCCGGGGTGTCTAGGCAGAGACTAAAAAAAAAAAATCTACATAAAGCAATAAGAGGGACCCATATTTTCAAGACAAGAAAACTAATGGGGTTAGGTATGCAAGGCATAACAAGTATGATTGTGTATGTTTTTTTGCATAAACATTTTGGATCATACTCTATGATCCATCATCAGGATAGCTCCCTTTCGTCTTGATGATGGATCACAAAGTGTGATCCGAAACGTTGATTTTAAAAAACATACAAAATCATACCCAGAAAGAACAGCTATCTAAAAAAAAAGAGTTATATTATCAAACTAGAGGGGTTGCGGAAGGAACACCAAACCAAATTTGAGTAAGAGTCCCTTGATCTAAGATTGAAACAACCCAGCACGAGGGTGATAGAAAACCCCAAGAGTAGAAGGAAAAAAATCAGCTACCATAATAAGTTGAGACAAATACAAGCAGATTAAGACCACAAAAAACCAGACACTTGGGAAAAAAGACCGAAGTAGACCCACTAGTACAAAGAAAGACATAGACTAGATGAGAAAGGAAATATATACTAGGATTGCAGAAGAAGATGATAGAAGCTAACCCCACCAAGAGGAGAAGGAAGGTCAAAAACCCGAACCAAAATGGCCTCATGCATTGTCTTATGACTAGAAACCATTTTCTAGTCAAACACCAACACTCTAGAGTTAAAAGGCCTACAAAATCTACTTCTAAAACAAACTCTATATGATTAGGAGCAGCTTCACTCTAAAGCATCTACCTCAATAGAACCTTGATTGAAACAAAAAGTAGTGCCTAGCTCTAAAGGACTTGCACTTCCAAAGCCATTGAAGGAGACCTTTATTGAACCCACCTACATAAAACCCAAAACAACAACAACAACAACAAAAAGAAAAAGAAGAGAGTCAAAGGAAAGAACTAGACCCATTAGGACATAAGCCCTAAAAAACTAGTCCCACAAAGGTGTAGACCAAAGAACTTAGAGCTTCACTAATACCAAAGGCATCAGGTACACCCTCAAAAGGAAACAACCTGTAACACCTTTTGAAAAGACAAAGGCACAATTACAAAAAAAAACACCAGTACCTATTAAAGGGTAGATAGGAAAAACTCCAAAATAATAACAATCGCCAACAAAGAAACCAGATCCACCATAGCTCCAATGAGCACAAAGAAGAAACCCAGACAACACTTTAAAGGTGACACAGTCAAACCCAAGAGAACAGAGACCACCTCAAAAGGAGTCTCAGGGGGATATCGAACTGAACCCCACAAGAGCTCCAAGACCACTAGTGTTGAAGCCCCAAACCCACAGAAGCACTATCCACCTTTGAAGAACAAGAAAAGGAGTGGACATTGGAGCAGTCAACAAGAGCCTCAATAAGAAAAGCTCTCCATGATAATGTAAAAGGAGAAACAACATAATATCGACACTGTCGGAGACAAATCCATTAAGACACCCAAAGAAGTTCAACACCGACAGGAATAAATCCCCTCACTAACAAAGAAAGGAGGAGAATAAACCTAAAAAAAGGATCCTTAGAGCCCCCTTCATGAGAAATCCACTTGAGAGCAGAGGAAATATTACTTATATCTTGGACAAATCTGAGGCACACGCGCAACCATCTATAGAAACAAAAATATTAGAGGTGGGGATGGTGAAAATATAGAGGCACTTTAGAGGAGGGAGGAACTACGAGACCCAAAATAATCAAACCCCAACTATTGGCCTCTAAATCAAAGTAGTAGCCAAAAATAGAACCTAAAAGAGAAGGGGAGTCACCAGACTGGGACACCAGATCCCTCTCCCCAATGAAGAAGACAGAGCACAGTATGACCTCTATGAGCCCCCTAAAAAAAACCAGTCTATAGTGAAGCAAACACCTAATTGACACTCAAACCTAGACCAAGAACAAGCAAATAGCTAGCAAACAAAGGCCTCAGATCCAATCATCAACTAGGGAACACCAACAAATGAGATGCCAGAAAGATAGAGAATAAGGGCCTATCTCTCTACACCACGCAAAAACAAGGACAAGGCTAAAATTCTTCTGCTAGGAAGAGCCAGATCACTAATATCATCATCTAGATCTCCATCCTTGCTTGCAACATCTCCATCTCAGAAAACCCTAGCCCATCCTCCACTCTCACCCTCCATCTAAATTTCTTCAATTAGAAGCTTAATTTTTGTCATAGATTTATTGTTGTATTACATTGTTTAGCATTGGCTATGGAGGTGGCAGATTGCCCCTAGCCTCCTACCTTGCCTCACCTACCTCCCCTCCTGTCGGTACTAGGCTCCCAGCCACCAGAAGCTAAACTGGCTTCAAAACATCGCAATTGTACATCGTGTTATTAATTGTTTAGAAAATCTGATGTGTGACTAATTTTCGTGTTATTGACTTTTTGTGGTATGTTAGTAGATTTTTGAAGCTAGAATAGCTACATCCCATCCCTCCCAGTCCCATGTCTCTGTTTTTATTATTTTTATGAGTTTTTTACATGTTTATATTAATATTGTATTTGTTTTTCTTAAGAATTTTTATATATATTTATATATTGTATTGTTTAATATTATTTTTTGAATAAATATTATATAGAATTTTTTTATCGTTCTATAAATATGTATAGAATTTTTAATTTAATTATGTATCATGTTTTATTGTTATAATATTATTAAAGAGATATGCATTAAAAGAAATGAGTTGTAGACAAACAAATAAAAAAATATCATGTAAATAATATTAATGAGAATTAAAGTATTGCATTTATATTCTTATGGTTGGTATATATTTTAATATATAATTAATATTAATTTCAAATATATTTAATATTTGATATTAATATTAATTTATAAATTAATTTTTATAAAATGTACTAATGACAAAATTAATTTGTATAATTTAGATATCACATACACTCTAATTTAAGTTAAAACTTACAATATATAATATTATTATATAAATTTAACTATTTAAACTAATATACATAATTAAAAAAATAGTTAATTATGTATATATTAATTATATTGGCTATTTTAATTAATTATAATATTATATTATTTAAAAAAATTATTTAAAATTCAAAAAAATAAAATAAAAATCTCTAGGTTCACCCCGAAGGCCCTAACATCCTTATTCTCGGAAGCAGAGACATAGGGGTGGGAGACCACATACAGGCAAGAGGTGCGTAAGGTAAGCTAGGGGTCTAGGGGCAATTTGCCGCCTCCATAGCCAATGTCATAGTAGCTCATATTAGACGACAATTATGTGCTGGATACAATTACATTAACTATATTTTCACCCATCTCATCATATAATAAGTGACAAGGATAACTTTTTTTTAATCATTCTAGTAGGTTTTCCATGTGCACTTACCTTCCCCCAACATGGAGCAAGTTCTGAAACAATGCATAAGCATGGTTTTTAATGAGTGCTTTACATTCGTAGATTTACAAGAAGGGATTTTATTTATGACCTATGATGGTTTTTCTTGTGAGTTTATAAATCTTTATGTAATGTAATATGTCCTAAATTATTGTAATTTTACAAATATTTTGGTAAATAGTCTCATGATCTCAAAGAGATTGACAATTTGAAGGTGATCACTCTCATGAAAACCTCTTATAAGATCATAGAAAAAGCCCTCAAACCTTACATACTCTTTTCTTGTCCTTCAATAATTTGGGCTAAGTAGATTGGATTAATGTTTGAGAAGGTATGGATTGGAAAGGATTTAGCAACAACCAAGTATTTTTATTAGGATTTATTTTTATAAATCCTGTCACCAATTAAATGGATCTAATTTTGGTTATGCTTTAGGTATTAGAATCTAGCTACAAGTCAATTCAAATGCTCTTTACATATGCTTAAGCCTACCATACAATTAATGATAAGTAGTCTTCGTCTTTAAGGATTTTTTGTTCCATTAGACAAGGCTACCCTTTGGTTCTAATGATGTATTTGATGACCACTATATTATTTTCCTATTTGATTGCCATGTAGATTATTAAAAGGGAGTAAAGGATATTTTATTCCTTAATTCTTCAACTCAACTTCTTAGTGGTCACTTTGTTGATTCTCCTCACCATTTTGGACAAACCAAATAATATTGATTAAGCTTTATAATGTTGAATAATGTCTTCCTTGCCTTTGGTTTTGGTATCTAGTGGCAAACTATGTGATGTTACAACTAATTCGCAAACGCACATGCTTGGATACTTATTTCTATAAATGGATCAATTATAGGGATTTATTTGTTTTTTGGATCATATTTTTACCTTTTGATCTTCTATTGTGTTGATTACAAGTTATGTTTTTATGTAATGAAAAATTGCACTATTGAGTTTCCAAGAACCTTTCCCATGCTAGAAATTTTAGATTAGTTCCAATGTCCTTGTTGCCACACATGTTTTTTATTCCTCTAGTTATACCTTGCCCAAAGTTTCAAACCAAAAATGGACCAACTGATCAAATATTTTCTCTAGGACTCTTTCGATCAATGCAAAAAAATTCATAGAGATGCATTTGAATTATATTGTCATCTATAGGACTATGGTGAGCTTGAGTAATGGATATTTATATACATGGATTGTCTTTGGGCATCAAATTGATCAATTAAGCCTTGGAAGGAAATGAAGTTCGAAAATATTTACATTAAAATTATATTACTTTTGGTAACCCTTTTGAAAGTGGCACTTGGTGTGGCTTGGGTTTTCATACGTTTATAATCATGGAGAAGCTTATGCACATTCAAGGTACTTTTTTTCTAAAAGCATTTGGTATGCTTGGGAGATAATCAAGGCATGACTTAATTAGAATAAGAATCATTTGAGAACTGGGATTTATTTCAACCAACATTCTTTATGGCAATCTATTGTGATCACTTTCCAAGATAAAATCCTTACTAATGCTCTAATTCTCTATAGCTACATGTTGGGAACCAAGAACACTGAGAGGGGGGAAGGGGGGAATCAATGTTCTGTCAGCTAGATTATTTTTCACCTTATTAACAAATCCACTTGTTAACCGGTATGCATAAAAGAAAGTAACAACAAGTAATAGCAATGCAACCACAAGAATCAACACCATAACACAAAGATTTATACGTAGAAAACCTCAAAGAGGAAAAACCAAGGTGGGATTGGTGACCCACAATATCTATCCATTGGCCAACTAAATAAATATTACAAGACGGGCCTGCACATGTAGGAAGGCACACTACCTAGAGCACACTGCTCATCAGAAAGGAGCCTCACTAACTACAGATAAGAAATATTGAATTACAAACAAAATCTGAACTCTAAATGTGCATCTGACATGCTGGATGAGTTCCAGTTAAAGCACTATCTCTATTGGTTATACTGTTACCTCCCTTACTGGTAACTTAGATCGCTCTCCAATCCTCTAGACAAATACCCCCAAGACCGACTACAAATTTTATATTCGCATTCTATTGATCAAGATCTCGCTCGCATAACATCACATAACCTTTCACATCTATGTGTTTGTGTATATCCAAAATGACCTAATCGAACTGACTTATATACCCATTTACATGTATAAACATAAATGCCTTATGCCAGCTTACAATCATATACCAAAAGATAAGAGACATGTCAGCCCAGACAAAATATGAACATAAAACTATATGACGGTTGTCGCTTCCATGTTTGTCGGATCAATCTCCTATGTTGACCTTAGAATACTGGTTCCAAGATTATCAGTTACATGCTTGCCAGTTCCTTGAATGCCAATGAAGTGAATGTCGGTTACCATGATTGTCAGATCTACCATGAAGTGTGTTGCCATCAATGACAACACCTATAACCCGGATGAGTGTCAATTGCCAACAGTACATGCTTTAATTCTTTACAAATGTATATTTTGAATTGTTTCAATACTTATCTCTAGAATCACCAAGGTATGCCAATCTTGGCTAGATTTTAAACCTAAATTTAATATTTTTAACTAATATCTAAACCCTTTTTAGACTATCTTCGATTCAATTCCCCTACTATAGTTTGCAAGGTTGGAATTCAATGTATAAATCCATAGTGGAAGGATTGGAACTAGTACCCAAACGCTCCTTTTATAGATATAAGCTTTGTAAGGAATATTTTGGTGTCATCCCTATTTGTAATGGTTATTAAGATTAATGTGAGATAAAAATATATAATTTTGTACCTCATAATGGTGATATTTATTTCAAATAGTTTGTTTCAAAAAGGTGGAATTGATGTAGGCTAACTTTGTTAAGTGACTCATTTATTAGGATCTAGAAGGGAAAACTCCCCTTCATCCTTTTGATGTCCATATGAAAGCTTTCAAACATTGATTGTAATTTTACCCAATTTCCCAAAGCACTTGGCAATGAATCCATGCTTTTTTGAATCATTCAAACCAGAAATTCCTTTTTAGAACATGATACTTCAGGGAGACTAGCCTCAAATGTCAACAAGATACACCTATATTTGACAATGCTTTCAAAGTGGATATAGTTTTTTTTTCATTTAGAAAGGTACAAATTCTACCCTTTTTTTCTCTACTATGGATAAGCATTTCTCTTTATGCACTAAAGTTATCATCTATTTTAATGCATATTAGAGATTCACATCTAAGATAGAAAAGTGGCTTTCAAGATTTCTCATATGTAGTCTTTAATCAATCATTGGACTAAAACCCATTATAAGGTTTGTGTTCCAAATTCACTTGTTAGTAGAGGATGTTTATTCACCATTGGGATGTTCATTTTTTCAACATGGATTTCAACATGCTCATATCATAACTCTAAGTATGGACAGCAAGAGTGATGCAGTCAAGGTAGGGAGACCCAATGAAGGACATCCCCACCTTGCAGCCTAAACACAAACATTGTGCAAGGTATACAGGTAGCCAGTAACACAACACCAAATAAAGCAGAAAGAGTAACCAATAACACCATATAATACATAACCGGTAAACAATATGAACAATTCTTATAACAATTTAATGAATTACATATGCCACATGTTGTACCACAACCTAGGATTACAAAACAACTCTTACAACTTAGATCTATGATCTGTGGATCATCCTCTCAACAAATCATCATCTAGTGATAGCTTCCACTATTATACACTAATCTGAAACTCAGTCATCCCGGCTTCAGTCCTACCAAACCAGAATCTCACCGAAATCTACATCTTCGCTCGATCTCTTCCTTCTCTAACCTGTATCCTCTATCTTTTGCCTTCTATCCTGAAATGAATCTCTAAACTTTCCCTTTATACCATCCGCAAGCAATAACAACTCGATCAAGTTGACCAAAGACCAACCGGTTCATGATGAAATGTGTAAACAATAACATGTCGGCCCAAATCACCAAGAACAACTTCCAATGCATAAAAAATCATGAGGTCCTCTAGGAACATCAGACAAGAATCAAAGCAACATCGATCAACGATCTGCAAGTCACGGGAAATCAAACACAACCCAATTTTGCTTCGCTCCACACATTCCAAGACTAACTGGTAAGAACACATCAACATCGGGCCAATACAAGAATCGATATCTCACAGGAATCAAATCCAAATGCCATGAATCTTGAATATGATAAAGACAACAAACTCAAGGTGATAAATCCAAATCCATAATGCTAAATTTTCAAACATGAAGAAATGCCATGATCTCCAAGAAACTCCACAACTAACTGCTCCAGCCGGTTTGAACTACTCTGGTGCTCCTGCATCAAAGAGTACCATTGTTTAGACCATGGATGGACACCTCTTCAATGTGGATAATCCTTTATATCAAAGCATGGCCATTATAGCTAGCCAAATAGTGAAAATGTTACCTTCTTGAATTATGTCATCCCAACTACGCAAGATGTTATAGATCAAAATGAAAATAATAAGGTTGAAACAATCATAAGCTTTGTCATGTCCTCTTTCCAAAAATACTAAGCCAACTATCCCAAAATGGCAAACCAGGACTTATCTACAAGCAAAAAGATAATATTGTTGTTGAAGATATGGTTTGAACAAAGATATTATTTTATCACCAAAAATATATGAATTAAATAATCTATTCAATTTATGATGTGGGAAATGATAAATTTTCTTTTGGCATGTTTTGTAGCTCTTTGAAAGCTTATGACAAGTTTTAGCAACTAGTAGTTTGCATGGACAATGGAAGATCTTGAAGGACACTTTGAAACAATAGTTTCTATTCTTGGAATTTTGGTGTCCAAACTTACATTTGCATGTAGCTTTGATTTATATGTGATTTTGGCTCCATTTCCATCCATTCACTTTTTCTATTTGTTTTTAAGTTGTTAAGCCTTGCTTTCTTCAAAGGTTGATAAATATGTGGAGATGTAGGCTCAAGAATGGGAATTTGAGGATTTCTAGGTGAACTAAATATGAGAGTCCAAGGTTCTTAAAGGTGAAATATCCTTCAGAATTTTTCGTTGTGTTGAATAGTTTCAAGTTTCATAGTTTGTTTCAGTAGTTTGCAGGAGATTGCCAATAGATTTGATGTAGTATTTGTGGGATTAAATTCTCATATATATATAAATTTATGAAATATTATAGCATATTTTTACAAAATTTTCATTTCCAATACTTATAAATTCTCATTGAGATCAAATATTGTGAGTTTGGTTAAGTGTCATGTAGATAAGATAGTGTAGTTTTGTAATGCCTATTGACACCCCTTTTGGGAGAAAGTTGGGTATCTTTGTAATCTGAGTTGCAGAAGTATATTGCAAGCCTTGAGGCCATGGATTTTATATTTTTACATGCCATATATTTATATTTTATCATTTTGTAGACATTTCATATTTTGAGTTAAGTTCTATAAAAACTGTGTTGTTTGGTAGTGTCTACAAGAACCATATTTTGGATTTTCCAGTTGGATGTGTTACACAATTTATTTATTATGTAATTAAGTTCATGACAATGAATATAAAATATTTTTTTGTTTAAAATCTTATTATTTTATGATATTATAAGTTTTATGTGGTTTTGTCACTTTCTGGTGTGCTATCTCAAGCATTTTCCCTTCGCGATTTGGTGTAGTTTCAATTTGTTAGAAAGATTTAATTTAAGAGTTCAAAAATGATATCATATAAAATTTAAATAATTGATAAGGGATATTATAGTGGTATTAGAGCTAAGATCTTTCTATCCTGCGGGTTTACACATACTCAATTTTAAAAAAGAAGATTTTGTTACCTTATAGTTTTCCTAAGTTGTTGATCATGGGAGGTGTCTACAGATCTATTTTCAAGGGTTTTTTAAATTGATATTTTATTTTCCAAAATTTCTAAATGGCTTTATGAATATCTGATTAGATTTGTAATTTGGAAGAAGGATCTTCCATTTTATGAATATGTAGAGCTCACAACGAACGAAAAACCTCAAGAAGGAGAGGTTTTCAATTTTTTTGAGGAGTATCTTTCAACAAACAAATTTGAATATTATTACATGAGAATAAAAAAGGAATAAAATTTGGAAAAAGATTAAATAATAAGGGAGAAAAAAGAACAAGTGAAGGTTGATTTAGAAGACTTCATGATATAAATCAATAAGGAAGAACAAAGAGACTATACCCAGAGATTTAAAAGTAAAATCTCATTAATTAAAGATCATAATTTAAGTTTTAATCATTATATTTTGCAGCCCAAAATTTGTGGACTCAAGGAAGAAGGTTTGATTTTACAAGAAAATATGAAAGAGACTATTATGGGACTATACATTCAGAGATTTCTATAGAGAAGATTGTTGATTTGTAAAATGAAACGAATGAGGATGTTTAGGACAGTCTTGAGTGGGAAGCTTGAAGTCAGAAGAATGAATGTATCAAGTATATCTTGACCATACCTATAGTAGATAAGATGGATGAATATATTTATTGCAGCCAAAAGTATGGTTTGATATTTCTTACCATGTCTCTACAAGAATTCTATCAATTTGGAAAATATTCTAAAGAGGAAGATGAGAATAAGGATGTAATTTAAATCTTAGAGCATGCGGGTGTATTAGTTTCAAGATAACATTTCTTTGGCATATGAGACCTAGGTTGGTTGTGTTTCATTGGTGAGCTTCCATTTAGATAAGTGAAAGTGTTGAAGGGAAGATCATTTTCTTAGAAATATAAGACGTGATGGGATATTGGTATGACTCCAAGCTGACATATACTCCAATCTAAAATTATATCATCAATACTCTTGATGCATGTAGTACCCCTGCCCTAATCAATTTCTAATCTGGGTTTAATCTTGGTTAGTTTATCTTAATATAATGTTATAGTCAGATGTTTGATTTAACGCATAGCTATTGATGTGGTTTTCACACTAGTTATATGCAAGTTGTTTAGTGTACCTATTTCGTGGTATTAATATCGGGCTAACGCTTTCATTAAGTTTATATATGTATGCATGTATGGCTCTTGGTTGCAGGAAATTTCAGGTACAATGCCGCATGAGTGCGAGGTTCGTCTTCACCTGGTTTTGCAGGTTTGAGTGTACCTCTTTAATCCTTAGAGTTGGTTTAGGTGGTCGTAAGACCCTAGTTGACCTTCGTCGTGCTCAAGTGAGCATCGTTAGCCATCGTCGGTGTTCCCTTTTTGTTTGGGTTTGCGAGTCGTTTGTTTGGTCGACCTTCTCGGTTTGCGTGCTTGGTGTGCATGGTTAAATTGATTAATTAGTCCTTAGTAATTATCTTGATTAAATATGTATTTGTGCATTAGAGTTTAATGGGCTAAATTAATCAGGATTTTGTTATGCGATTTTCGTTGATATGAATTGCTTATTTTAAATTGGGAGTGAGCTCGATTAAATGACTGATTTTGAATATTAAATGCATTTCAGATATGCTGTTGAAAAAGGAAATTTTTGTATTTAAGTGCAATAGATTTAATTGTATTCTGTTGGCTTATTTGATTAGAAAGGTTAAATTGAATTAAAGGAAGAAATCGAGTTTGAATTGAAAAGCAAGTTAATTTGTTGCTATAGCTAGAAAGGAATTAATTTTGAGAATTAGTTTTGGAAGATTATTTTTAAATAAAAATTTTAATTCCAAAAATGGAATTTTGGTCAACTCTTCCATATAACCCAAAATTTGGGGAAAATTTTGGAGGATGGACATTTTGGAGAATTTTTGGTTGGAAAGAAATTTTGGAGATGAAATTTGGGGATTTTGGATGGAGAAGGAGGGTTTTGGTAGCTGGAGATTGGGACTCTTCAGCAGATCTTGCCAGGAACGCGAGATCAGGTAGGATCTAATCCTCAATTTTAGTTATTGTTTAAAATGGAAATGGGGGTTTGAATGTTTTCATGTTGTCTTGGTTCCAGATTCTCCATTGAATGCCAAGATTATGAACTGATATTGTAAATTAATTAGTTTGGCTGGAAATGTTTTTGAGGTGTTGTTATTCCTCATGCCCTTTTTGGGTGTTTGAAACCCCTTTTGTGTTTGGAATGGATGAATACCATCAACAACTTGATACCAAAACAAATTTCATTGAAACCGGATTTTATTATAAACCGAAATTTATAAACAAATTTCGTTGTTGTTTCAAAAAAAAATATAGGAGAAATTTCGAACTGTGTTTTATATTATATAGCGCTGTGTTAAACGCATATTAATGGAGCCTGTGCGTTGTTTGTTTTGACTGTGGGTTGGGGAGCGGAGGGCGGGGAGCGGAGCTCCACCCGCTCCTCCTCCCCTCCCCCGCACGTTCCCCTTTCTCCTCCTTCCCCGGCCTTGGTGGTCCGCATTTGTGCGTTGCCCGCGGCTCACGACGGTGGCCGCAGGGCGCCGCGGTTCCTGCGGGCACCACCGTGGTGCCGCTCGTGCCCTTTCTCCACCTGCGGCTAGGGTTGGGCGCCCAGCCATTCCAGTTGGGAGGTGGGCCCCGCCCTCGCCTCTTATTTTAAATGCGTTTTTTTTATACATAGTTTATAAAATGGTTTTTTTTTTAATGTATTTTTTTTTATATTTCAAAAAAAAAAAATGCATATGATATTTAATATCTTTTTAATGTAAGTTATCTTATTGTTAAGTGGAAATTAGTTTCTTAATTATGACTATGGTGGCAATATCTTGATAAATGTTAATTTGGATATTAATTAATTTTATAATGGAATTTATAAGTTAATTATTATTCAATTTCATTTTGTGGCTTATGCACTTTTCTAATTAAGTTCTAAAATTGATAATTTCGTCATCGAATATTAATTGGCTATACTTTGGACCAATCTTGGATTAATAAGTTTATATCTTACCTTCTAGCTGATTAGAGCATTTGGCTAATTGAGGTAGTATTGTTTAAAAATAATAGAGAATAATATGTTATTGGAAAATCGTTGAAATACGATGGAGTTACTAATTGATGATGTTAAATATTATCGTAGAACATATCATTTGAGTAATTGAGAAGTAAGTGAAATATTTATCGTTAGAAATTGAAACGATATGCTTTTGGAAATGATTATCTCTTTTTAGACTCTCTTTTTATAATTATATTTCCGTGATCCGTATAATGCATCTGGGCTTGAGAAATAATAGGAAACTGTAGAGGTCGGTTTTGGACCAGTATGTTAATGATGTTTGTTGGAGATTAAATATCTTATTTTAGTTGATTAATGGTTGTCTGAATTTTATTAATATGAATTTGGTTTAAAAACTCATTATGGCTTAATATGTTTGTTCGATGCTTTGAACCTTAGAGAGTTAGAAAACCAGGAATAACCTATTCCTAGATGAGGCAGATAACTGTAATCTGATATAGATCTTATAGAAAACTTGATCGACGTTTAAGGTTTAGATCAATTCGGAAAGATTGCATCTGTTGAATATTGTCTTTTCTGTTTATTGCCTATGCGAGTTTAATTTCTGTATTCGCTTTAATTATGAAATGGCAAGTCGTGCTTTGTTTGTTAGGACCCTGTCGTATGGAATGATTTGGGGTACCTGTTTCAGTCCTCGATTCCGAGTTGACTGTTGTATTGTGGTGTTGTCGTAGTTGGTCATATCCCTTGTGTGGGTGTCGAATGATGATTCGTGGTTGACCTTAGTTGTCAGGTCTCTAGTTAGAGTACCGTCAGTAAGTGTTCATCTTTGATTTGTGTTTGACCAGATGATTGTCCTCTTTTTTTAACTCCGTTCATCTGACCATGTGTATTCCTTGGGTTTTGAGTTCGTCTGAGTATAGTCTAGTGTCGTATGGGGAAGTGGCTTTCGATTGGGGGCCGCGCCCAAAGTGGCTGCTGGGTAACCCGTCGAAAGTGAGTCTAATAAGTGATAACCTAACAGTAGATTAGAATGTAATCTCTAAGTAAGATAAATGTGCCTCACACATGGGACGAGTGCTAGCATAGACTCGACATGCTGTGAGAAGGCCTGAAATGGCAAACCATCATCCTTGTCTTCACGAGAGGATGTGTGGGTCCACATGAGGCTTGGATGGGCCGGAAGCTCGGATTAGGTTGCCAGGGTGACCCAGTGTATGGGGCCGGGACCTATGAAGACTTGCCATGGTAACCATACCAGGTTGTGTGATGACACTTGTCCCTACGTTCGCTAGTGTGTTGTCATTTTGTCCTGTTAAGAGTACCTTTGTGGGTCGTCCTTTTGTTTATGCCCTTGTGAGTATCGGTTTCATGTTAGACCTTGGGTGGTGATGACTCAGTTTTATGGATGCTCTCCTCGACCTTTGTATTAGCTTTGATTATGTTCAGCTGGATCCTGTTCTTTTCAGGGATTGTTTATGTATTAATTGACCGATGCGGTCGTTTGTATATTGTTTATGTATCGCCTTGATGGCTGGATTGTAATAGTGTAACCTCTTGTATTCTTAACTTTATTAATTATCAGAGGGGTCTTGCAGTTGAGCAGACCCGGAGATGTAGCCCTTTAGGGGTGAACTCCGAGATCATTATGGTGTTATGTGATGTATTCTCTTATGTTTCCTTTAATCAGCTTTATCGTGTATGATTAGCTTATGTTAGAATGGTTAAGTGGATAAATGGAATTAACTTTAAATGCTTATATTCAGTCCCTTCTTGAATGCCATGTGGATCGAATGCGTAAGTGGTTTAGATGAGATTTATCGTAGATGCATGTATGTAATTGTCTTTTAAATGCAATAAGTTGGAATATGAAAGAATGTAACTTAGAGTAATGGAGTATATTCAGATGTTGTTAAGGAAATTAAGTATGCTTGAAAAGATCTCTTATGTTTATGATGAAAATTCTAGTGTTTTAGAATAATAGATGTATGGCCTGTAATTTTAAATAAAAAGCTTGAATGAAGATTATGAATAGATCTTAATGGATGAATCTTTGTTGTGATTTAAATTTCCTCCTTTTGAAAGAAAATTATCCTGATTAAGAATTATCTCGTGATTAAGATAATCAGCTTATTGGATTAATTGTGTGAGTTAAGTGAATTGTGAAATTTAAGTAATCTCGTTGGGAAACTCTTTAGGTGTTAGTTGTTGTCTTCCGCTTTGAAATCTGAATCTTTGATATCTTGTTGTATCTTAATGTGGTGTAACTTAAAAAAAAAAAAAATTTGCTCTCTATTCTTGTGTTATGGCTTATCCCTTCGGGGTTTCCTGGCGGGGCATTACAATGCACAAGATAATTCTATAGTGAGGATATTTGATAATTTATGAAAATAATCAACTCTTGTCTTGTGTTTTACATTTTTATTTTTGTAGAAGAGTGTTGTCTTGTAGGAGCAACTTAGTGGACAATAATTTATTTGATGATGAATAGCATGCAAGTTGTACCAATGAGCACCATAGGAAAGTCATTCTTTTATTTCATTTCTTCCATATCAATATAGACGAGTGTCTAGACATATGCCTCCGTGATTATCTTTGGAGAATATATTTCAACATATCATTGATTGTGGAGATAGTAACATTATTTCATATTATTGTAATAGTGAAAAGTTAGGGTTTTATCATAAGAATGTGTAAAACCAATATATTTTGCTTATAGGACCATTACAGGACATAAATCTAATAGATCTAGCCTCTTTAGGGTTGAGATTCTGATCAAATTCCTAGTTCCCACGATAGGAATTTATCCTCCTTAGATTGAATTGAATGGTTCAAGATGTTGAAATTAGGGTAAATGGGTGAATATTGAAGACATCGAGCATATACAATGAGCTACAGTCGTCACAAAAAACCACAAACCTAGATATGAACAAAGGAATATGATTCGGATCTGCTCCCCATAATTCGGTCTAAATTGTTGAGACCATGGTGGTCGCCATGGTCCTTTGAACTTTTTGCTGTAAAAAATGGAACATATTTGTCTCTATGAATATTCTTGATCCTCCCACACACTATTGTATACATGTTCTTGCACACAATGAAAAGGGAGAAATGGTTTGGCATATGGGGTTTCCTAAGTCAAACCCCGGTTTAGGAATTAACCTTGAATGGAATAAAGCAAATATTGAAATAAATACTAGATGGATACTCAGATCTGTAGTTGTTGATGATGATTCTTTGTTTCTTGAATGTAATAACATATGTTGTATGAAATGACATGAACATGACAAAACCCGAATCATACACACATGCTTGCATATGAATGATATATTTTTTCTCCACAATGGTTGAATGAAGAATATGAAGCCTTGAAGATCTTTGAAAATGCTTGATAATGATTGCTTCATGGATGCAAGGAATTGAATGCTTGATTGGATTACTTGGACTCCTAGATTTATTTAGGTTGATCAAATGTCTTTATGTAGGGGTATCTAGGTAAATTACCGATTAGGATGACCTCCAATGGTCATGCAAAGCCACGAAGATGGATTCCTACCAGAGAGATAGGACCCCTACCCTAGTTCAAAATTGGGCCCCACTAAGAGGGACCATGGCGTTAGGTGCCATGATCCTTCTCAAAAAGGGACCACAATGAAGCCTCGGGAAGAAGGGTAAAAAATGAACTTAGATAGGTGATGAGGATAGGACATGCTAAAGTAGGGGCACAAACATGAGGTATAAATTGGCTGGGTGAAAATTTACGATGCTACAATTATGATTTTATATGTCACTCTTACTTTTTTGTTTACAAGGGGCACATGGTGCACAAGCTCTTTCTTTACAAGGAGGGTGTGTGCAAGAAGTTGAGTCCACTTTTTTGCCAAAAAGTGGAAGTGTTTTTCCTGATTTTCAAAATTTGTCACATTTGATCTTTAAATTTGAAGCACTTTAAGATTGAATATTAAAGAAAGCTAGTAATATGAAATGTAGCACTCAAAGTCTAGTTTCCAAATATGTAATTTATTTTAATACCCAAATAAAACAAATTAAATTTCAAAAGGGATTTCAGAAAACCACTATTTAAAAATGTTTGTTTTAGGACCATATCATGCATGTGTATGACCACCACTTTTTGACCTAAATAAAAGTTTTTTTTTAACCCTATTGGGAAAAGATATGTAAGACACTAAAGATTGATGAGAATGTTTTTTTGCAATTTTTTTAATTAATTTTTTATTGGCCCTAATTGCTATTTAAAAACCCCCTCATATACGACCACCATAATTAAACCCAAACATAATTTTCTAAAAAAAATTTCATTCAAAAAATAATTATGTGTAGATTGATGTCATATAATTTTCTTTTAAAAAAACTTTTTAAAAAAGGTTATTAAATGAATAAGAAAACTTGATATTTTTAGTTTATGCACTAGATTTAGTACAGATTAATTAAATAATAAAAAAATTAATCAAATCTTTAAAAAATTACACATTTGGAATCTACACAACATAATCTCTAATATTTTTTAATTTTATCATATAATTATATAAAAATGGGCATCAAACATATGTCAGAAGTTAGTATTTTTTTATTGACATGGTCCAACCTTGTAGGTCCAAGGCTCAGGTTTGGGAATTCCAAGCCTTTCCCAACCTAAATCCCAAGGCACAAGGTACGGTGGATTTTCAAATTTTAAATAATAGGATCTCGTTATGTTTTTGTACCATTATTTTTAAATAATGGGATCCCATTATTTTCTAAACAGGGCCCCCATTCTAAAAAATAGCCATTATTATCATTTTTTGTTTAAAAAAATGATTGAATACAATGATTTAATAACTTCTCATTGGGATCAGTACTAGTGACAGAGAATAATTCACTAGTTGCAGGAATTTTCAAGTTGAATTCACCAATTGTGGGAATTTTGAGGTTGAATTCATGAATTGTTCAAATTTTCAAGTTGAATTCACCTATTGTTTGAATTTTGAAACCGGATTCACCTATTGTAAACATGGGATCAAAACAATGTCAATGAAAGATACAAAGGAAGGTCAGGACACACTTGAGAAAGTTCAAGCACATAAAGAGGAGGTGAAACAACAAAGAGACAGAAGAACAAATATCAAATAATTAAAAAATGTTGAAGCATCCACTTCAATGGTTGTTGAAGATGAGAATGTTCATTCAGAAAACCATGATGGATGCAACCAATGTAGATGATACAAAAGTCAAAGAGGTCAATATGGAAGACAATGCAATTATAGAAACAAATCTATATGTGTCTTCATATCAGACTTTTGATGGCATGCAAAATGTTACTATTCATGCAAATCCTAGTACGTTGTCAAATCCACATAACTATACTGATATTCAAATTGAAGATTTGAAAGAAGTTGGATATTCATTGGATGACATAAATTTTATTCCTAAAGAGAAAGAAACAAAAGTTGAGAATGATTCACCACCTTCTTTAAATGAAAATGATAATATATTTTTTTAAAATTGAAAGCAATGTCCTTGATAATCTTCGTGGTTTAGTTTCTTGGAGGCAAATTAGAACACATGGAAATAGGTTGTATAGATAATTTTTTTAAGGTCTAATTGTAAAAACTAATCTAATCATTTTGGTTTAAGGTGTCTCACAACTAGATGACATCAGTGACTACTATAGTTTGTGCATTCAACTAGTGAAAATATTAAGATATCATTTCCCTAAGATGGTAAGATCCAATTATCTAACTAAATTTAAATTATAATTTTCTTGCATGATTTAGAGTTATGATAATTTACTTGTGTTAGCACTTAAAAATACAATATCAAACAACTCAAGATATGACAAAATTCCTTAGTCAATTTATATTTCACCAGGATGATTCCTACATTATTATCCATCATAAACCAACTCCATTAATTTTAATCCATATCAACCTTGTATGATCATTTAGAATATCCAACCTATGCATTATCAGTGATTCAACATATTTTCTAGTTGGTATATAACAAATTCTATATTAGCAAGTTATACTTGGACATCACAGTGACAAGAAGATGCTCAATATGGCAGGAAGATTGAATGATCTGAATTATTTTGTCAATTTAGAGGACAATACCCAAAGCAGAATTTGTGGTATTGTAAACACATAACAAATCATATAAAATTTCATTTCATTGAAAATATGTAAGAACCATACAATTTTTGGCAAACTCTGTGAAAGAGAGTTGTGTGCCCTTGAATTTATCCCATTTGGGCAAACTCTGTAAAAGAGAGTTGTATGCCTGGAATGTATACAATTTGGGCAAACTCTGTAAAAGAGAGTTGTATGCCTGAGCCTGTACAATTTAGGCAATCTTGTGAAGGAGTGTATGCCTATAACTCTGTAACTCCATAACTCTCCAACTCCTTGCAATTGGATTCGAATTGGGCTTATTTATAAGCTTTCAAAGAAGTTGAACAGCCACCACATTTATGTCTTCATCGGAAGTCGAAAAGACAATCTAGTATTGAAAGGTTATTACATTTATACAAGGAAAAAAATTAATTAAAGATTAAAAATATTTAATACTCTCACTTATTTCTGATCATTGAATGTCTCATCGACATGAAGACTAAAGTCACCAAAAATAAAGATGAACAACCCATCAAAGAGACTTCCCATCATCGAATAGAGGTAAGGATTGTTTCTACGAAACAGAATGTCACCTTGATACATGAAAAGAAGCACTCGAAGAGACATATCCGATTGAGGAGAGATTTTTTAAATCTCACTGAAAGAATATATTGTATACATATGAAAATTCATCGAAGAGGCCTTTGAAGTCGATAAGACCTTTTATAAGTATCGTCGATCAATCAGAAAGTGGACTAAGAGGGAGATCATCGAAGAGAGAATGTGATCGAAGAGAGAGTAAATAAGTCCCTTCAAAATAAAAAATGGTAACATGAGAAGAGACGCCTAGTAATATCAGAGAAAAATACTTCAAGTCTCTTCAACGCGATAACATAAGATATTGGAGGATTCATTGAGGAGACATCGGTACTTCGAGGAGACTTACTTAAAGTCTCTCCAATCTTAGGAGAGAATTAATCAAACAAAATTACATCAAACAAAGATTGATAGGTTTCCTCGATTGGTCACAAGGCTAGTGAAAGACTTCATCGAGGAGATAATTTTATTGTCTCCCCAATTAGATATAAGAATACAAAGAGGCTATAAAGATAACAATGCCAAACAGATACAGTATGATCAAAGAGAAGCTATCCTCATCTCGCCAATAAGAATTATCACATCAATGAAATAATTTGAAAAATTGAATGCACTAATGGTCATTCAACTAACAATAATGATCGCATGAGTGGGAATTTATATACAGACCTGAGTGAAAATGATAGACACAATTTTAAGGGCACAAAAGGATGCACGACTTAGATAATACTAAATTGGAGGAATCCAGTAAGGATCGAAGTGACCATTTCAATATTATAATTACAAGTATCTGGATCTTGCCTTGCAAAATTTTGATAATTGAAGAGAACTATGCCCTAGGGAACTTTCTATTTTAAACTAACAGGAAACAATGATCGATCCATGGAACGAAACCATGACAAACCAAAAGCCAAGAGGTAGAAAAAGGAAGGAAGACATGTATGAACCTATGTGTACCCCATGGCAATTGAATTGGGGAGATTGGTTGTGCCTAATGTATATGTGAATGTAGAACTAATGAAAGTAATTGTGAGAAACTATGACCCAAAGACAAAAAGGATATATGATGCTCAAGGGAAACCCTTTGTAGCAATCACTAGGGAATATATCTCCTTAGTTTTTGGGTTAGATGTGACAAAGAAATAATATTGAAAGACCTCAAAGAAGAATATCACAGGATGGGCAGTACTTACAAGAGATGGAGGTTACCTTTGCATTGACCTAGAATAGATGGAAATGAACTTAGAAAGTTTAACTTTGATGACAAACGTCCATTTTCTATGGAATTGTTTGAAGACTACTTTAAGTATACTTACTACTCATTTTGTCAAGTCTTGGGTCTAGATGCCCCTCCTCTCATGCCACTTATCCTGATGGTTTTAACAACAAATATACAAAGTCATGATGCTCATGTTGGCAAAAATGCAACAAACTAAGAGGGGGGGTAAATCAGTTTTCTCTCAAACTCTACACTACTCAAACTCAAATTCAGATCTGATAATGAACAGTAAAAGCATAAATCAAAACCACATCAAGAACACGCATAACACCAAGATTTTTGATGTGGAAAACCCAGTTAAGGAAAAACCACGGTGGGAACCTACCCACAATGAGATAATACCCTTTTAGGAGTAAGTGAGGTATTACAATGGGGAATGTGCATGCATTCAGGCACACTGCCTAGAACTCACTACTCAAATCACAAAACAAGAAAGGCTACAACCCTGGGGAAGGCTCACTGCCTTATAGAAACATTGGAATACATTCGGAGGATCATGAACTGATGAAATATCATCTTCTTATGCCTAGTTACAGTTCTGGTTAATCATATAACACAAACTCTTCTCTTTCACACTTCTTCACACCTTTTCGCACTTCTCCTCTGCTACTGAAAGATCAAATCTATGTTCACACATAGAGATACATCTCTCTCATGATTATTACATATATTTATACAATTCATCGACCTATATTTCAAGTTCAACTCAACCCTCAATACAAATTACAAAACAATAACCTCACACACTACAACAATACATGCGGACCAAAACAATGTTGGCTAAGACATGGTTTGGACCTAAACCAATACCGCACACAAGAAACACCTCCAAGAATTACGCCTTGATGTTAGATGCAATGACAATCCCAAAGACACTGAGAGGGGGGGGGGGGGGGGGGGTGAATCGGTGTCTAACGGGTGTATGGAATATTTAAACTTATTTACAACTTTGTAACTCAAATTAATGTACTGGTAAACAAGCAATAGTGCAACAAAGAGAAATAACAAAGACAGAATAAATGCACACCATAACACAAGATGTTTTGGTGAGGAAACCTAGTAAGGGAAAAACCTCAGTGGGATTTGTGACCCACAATATTTACTCACTGGCCAATATGAATAAATATTACTTACAATAGAGGCCTGCACATGCAGAAGGCCAATAGCCTAGAGCACACTGCTCAATGAAAGAGTCTCACTGACTACAATATGGATAATTAAATCCAAGATAATGTATTGCTCAAAATAGCATCTCCAATGCTTGGTTAAGTACCGGTTTAAGCTCAGTCAGATACCTTAACCAAAATATTTCACTATCTTCTATATAATACCATTACATAATTTTCTCTCATGCTATTACAAAAATGACTTATAAGATCTCATACATATATGAGTCTTTACAATACATCATGTCGGCTTACAAAAGTTAATTTTATATTACAATATAATTCACATAAAACAAAACTTTGTCTCATGTTGGCCTAAGTGTCGGTATACTTCATTGCCAATGTATTCTAGATGTCGATGAATGTGCTTGCCAGTGCCGATAGATGATGTTTGTGTTGCCAATGAATGTGTAGAAACTTGTTATTGGTTAGTTTCCGTCAATGACAACATCAACCATTCTAATCTTAGATACAAGTCATTCGGCAGATGATCTACAACTTCAATCAAAACCTTCTTATAGATGTCTAGATGCAAAATAATACTAGCCTCTATTGTCTCCTTGTCAGAATCCTTGAAGGAAAGATAATATTTATTTACATTACTGAGATTACCTTCACTGATTAATTCCTCTGGTGTAAGGGTATCCGGTGTCTTTGGTTCTTGTTTCTTCTTTGGAGTTAGCTTTTTCTTAGGCTCCCTTACAGCCTGTTGCTTCTTCCTTAATGTCCTTGTCCTTTTGGGAGAAGGAGAAGGTACTAGTGAGGGTTTCCTCTTCTTCCTTTCTACTCTCTTGAACTCAGTTGCTTTTCCACTATCTGTATCTGAAGAAGTGACCAGCGATGAAACATGAGCTACCGGTTGCAATCCTTCCAGTTCACTAGCAAATATACCACTCAAGTTCATTACATTTTCCTTAACCTCCTTAGGCATCTTGGATGCATCTCAGATGATTTTTTCTCTTCTTTTCCTTTGCTTCTACATCAAAACAGCACTCTCAATAGTCTCAGCACTTCCAAAAATTTCTTCAAATGGTTCCTTAGGTGCATCAAGAAGTGTTTTAGCATATGCTTCAAGAATATTCAAATCAACTTCATAACCCATTTCTATTATCCAAATAGTTCTAGGAGTAACAACTTCCATCCATGTTTCATCACGTTTGATTACAAATCAAATTTTCTTATCATACTTATCTACAATGCTCTGTGGTAACCTTTCTCTAGCTTTCATCTTAGTTTGGAAGTTTTTGAAGTAGTCTGCTATAATGTTATCACTGTTAGAGCTCATATCAGTAATAGCTTCCATGTTTTGTTTGCCTACCGAAATGTCATATCCAAATTCCTTATGACAAATGTTGGGTATCTCTTTGGTGAAGTAAAGAATCAAACACACAGGTAGGTTGCCAAAACGGAATGTCCCCTTCTTTTCACCCTTAATCTTTTTTAGGTTATCTATCAATTCATACTTAAGCCATTCACAAATATCAATCCTAGCATTGTTTGTAACCATCTCATATGCACTATGAATACATAAGCTGGAAATAGAGTTTAATCTAATTGCATGAGTTACTCTATAGCCAAGTACCATGCTCACATATCTCACATTTGCATCAGTAATATCATTCTCTAAGAGATCTGTTGTTAGATGTAACTCCTACTAGGTCCATAACACCCATGTTAGGTATCTTCTTTGTTTTGTCGGGCCTACTACAGATTGAGGGTAAACCAGTAACTGCCTTGATTGCTTCCTTTGAGATTTTAAAAATGAAGTCAAGCCACATAAACTCTCCATGAACTCTCCTCAGTACACGATGAACTACCTCCTTCGAAAATTCAGGTATGTTCATAATTTCAACAAATCCTACATCTTCAACTATCTTATGCTCTGGTTTAACCAAACCTTGTTCATCAATAATAACTTCATTGTACATGTTCTTTAAGTCATCAGTCCCTAAATTTTTTATGTTGCAGTGAATATAAATTCACGAGTCTTCGGCAAAAGCGACTCCTTTTGAAATTTTAGAAAAAGCTCTGATAGAATCATCTTGCATGGCAATTTTAGGGATGATTTTAAATAGAGGTCTAGGGCGCTTAATGTTCTCTACCACAGTAGGGTTTGCAATAAACTCAGGTATAGAAGATGAAGATGCCATTTCGAAAGATAAATACCTCTTGTTTGAAATCATTGAATGCCTACAGAACACCTTGCTACTTTGCCTTTAGAATGTCTTTGCTCAATTTTGCGCTCTTTGGATGCTTGGATGCTTCGTGGTTTGAAATGAGGGTTTTTCAGTGCTTTATAACCAAAATGTTCTCCAACTACTATATTAAATGCTTGCCAGTTAAGTGAAATCTTAGCATATCTGTCGGTAAAGAAGAAATATATCTTCTTACCATCAACCGAGGGTAGAATGCATGATTTTCAACTTGCTACCATACCCCCTAAGGATTATTCCTTAGTTAGATGAAGAATCTCCTACGGGTGGAGGGTTACTTTGTTCTACTAGTATAGAGACAGATTCATCAACTCTTTGATCTCTCTTCTTAATCCATTGTTTTGAAAATTCTTGCTTTATTTCATTTACCTTTTCTTTTCCCTTCTCTTTAGATCCTTTATCGTTCGTCGGTATAGTCTTGCTTCTACAAAATTTGCAATATGCCCAATCTTGTTACATGCATAACAAGTTACATTATTCCTCTGAATAGATTTTCCATATCCTTGATTGGTTTGTGTTCTGCATTGATTAGATAAATGTCCAAATCTACCACAAACATAGCATTTCACATTCATTATGCAATTTTCTGAGTTATGACCAACTTTATTGCATTTGGTACATTGACTGGTGGGTAAGTTTGTATTCTGATTATTTCTAAATCTGCACTGATTTTCTCTATGACCAAACTTGTTGCAATTGAAACATTTCCCATTAAATTTATAAGCATTAGGCTGTCTTACCGGTTTGCTATGATCTCGATTGTTTGCAGTCCTCAAACTTTCTCAATGTTCAAATCCAAGTCCAATTGTATCTCCATCAGGTTTTTGTCTTTTCAGCATGTCATCAAGTCTTTCTGAACTTTTCTTGAATTTGTCTTTGTGTTCATTTGCAGTGATCAACTCATTTTCTAGAATCCCAACTTGTATCATAAGCTCCTCTTTATCATGTTGCATGTGAATCAGATTTGTCTTTAGCATATCAATTTCATGACAAAGTCTCAGATTTTCATTACCTCCATCATTAAGTCTCCTAGTCAAGTCTTCTTCATTCTTCTTCCTGTCTTCAATATCTTTACATAGCCTCCTAGTCAGATCTTGCATTTCATTTCTCATGTTACTATTCTCTTGTCTCAACTTCTCTGCAATATCACTAATCATCATCATGTTTTTGCATTTGCTCATGAATTTCCTTCCTCCTGTTTTGTGCTATAACCAGGTTCTCCTGAAGTCCTTTAATGAATTCCTTAGCAGTTCTTAGATCATCTTCAAGTTCGATATTCTTCAATTTTTCTACATCAAAACCTTCAAGAGCTCCTTCCAAGTATTTTCTCAAACTCTCCATCGGTATCGGTTTCAGAATCTTCCTCAAGTTGTTAGGCTTTTACAAATAAAGGACCAGGCTCTGATACCAATTGTTAGATGCAATGACAGTCCCAAAGACACTGAGAGGGGGGGTTGAATCAGTGTCTAACTGGTGTATGGAATAATTAAACTTATTTACAACTTTGTAACTCAAATTAATGTACCGGTAAATAAGCAATAGTGCAGCAAAGAGAAATAACAGAGACAACATAAATGCATACCATAACACAAGATGTTTTGGTTGTTGGCATATGAGGAAGCGGTGATAATGTATGTTGTCATTGATGTCAATAAGTCTTGATGTCAATAAATGCTCAAGCAGGTGAACTGGTATGCACCAGTATGAAGATTGGAAGCAGTTATCGTCAACAGGGATGGAGTGGACCAGTGTCAGGATTCACTAAGTATGACTACTGGTTGGTAGTCTCTGTTTAGCTCTAGGGTTTCCAGTTTGGCTTGTGCGGTGCAACTGATAATGTTTTGTGATAAGCTAGTTAAGAAAAAGGATAAGGATCAAGATGCCACATCATCTATGTGCACGTGAAGGATTTCTTCGAGGATCTTGAGCGTGAAGATCAAATGTATTGAATGTCTACCTTGGGAATGTGCATTTTTCTTAAAGGTATGCGAAAAGCACGTGATGGGTTACTGTTTTCCAGATGCAGTGAGGATTGGATGATGCAGAATGATTTGAGATCTATTTTAGATCATTTCATTCTATGTAATATATTTGATGGTTAGGATTGGACCGCTTGTAATTGTAAACCTAAAATATTTAGGGTTTAGGGTTTATGCTACCGATCTAATTATTCTCTATAAGGTCGATAAGTTTTATTATTGAAGTGTTGGCAAAAGTTGTGTTTGTGTCCGCATGTTGGAGATTTGATACTTGCCAAACCAAAGTGAGGAATCTACATAGTGTGATTGCAGAAGAGAGGAACTGAAAATGATCTTCCTTAGAAAGGAGTGTTGTTATCATATCAGAGTGTCTTACCTGTTGTCTTCTAATCATTTCAATAGAAGGTAAATCCCTTGACCAGGTAGCTTTAACAGGATTCATTGTAAATCCTCTAACCAAGTGGCTCAAGTTCATTGAGTTATTTAAATCCTCTAGTGAGGTAACTCTTAACAGGGTTTCAACCTTTAACATGGTATATAGCCATCCCTTAACTGGGTGATCCCTAATAGGATCGGTTCCTAACAAAACCTTTATTGTAAAATATTTCATCGGACTAGGCTCCTAACAGAGCAGACTTCAAAAGAACTCACAAACAAGCTTGTGGGTATTCATCCCCACCGTGGTTTTTCCCATTTGGGTTTCCACGTGAAAAAATCTATGTGTTATGGGTTGTGAGTTTTTCATGTGATAATTGTGTGATTTTGATTAAGTTAGATATGCATGCAGTGCTAAATGGTTGTGGTATTACTGATACAACTCATGCATGACTATATCGGTGATGTAGTCATCGAGATTTGAGATCTGTTGTATGTTGTCTGAAGTGTTTTTGTTTAACCGGTGGAGCTATCTGAAGTATTTTTGTTTAACCGGTAGAGCTATCTGAAGTACTTCTGTTTAACCGATGTTGCTATGGTTAAGTTCACTAGTGAAGACAACCGGTTAGTTGTGCTTTGATATGACAAAGTGTTGAAGCAATTTTTGTGTGTACTGATTCACCCCCCCCCCCCCCCTCTCAGTACCGGTTAGGACCTTAGTAGCTCATCATTATTCATCATTGGTGAGGAAACCCTATAAGGGAAAAGCCTCAGTGGGATTTTTGACCCACAGTATTTACTCACTGGCCAATATGAATAAATATTACTGACAATAGGGGCTCACACATGTAGGAAGGCCAACAACCTAGAGTGCGTTGCTCAATGAAAGAGTCTCACTAACTACAATATGGATAATTAAATCCAATATAATGTACTTGCTCAAAATAGCATCTCCAATGCTTAGTTAAGTATTGGTTTAAGCTCAGTCAGATACCTTCACCAAAACCTTTCTCTATCTTCTATATAATACCATTACATAATTTTCTCTCATGCTATTACAAAAATGACTTATAAGATCTCATACATATATGAGTCTTTATAATACATCATGTCGACTTACAAAAGTTAATTATATTACAATATAATTCACATAAACAAAACTTTGTCTCATGTCGGCCTGAGTGTTGGTATACTTCATTGTCGGTGTAATCTGGATGCCAGTGAATGTGCTTGCTGGTTTCAATAGATGGTGTCTGTGTTGCTGGTGAATGTGTAGAAACCTGTTACCGGTTGGTTGCCATCAATGACAACATCAACCATTCTCATTTGAGTGTAGAGTGCCAACACTTGAACATCTGCAACACGCTACAAGCATCATGAATGTCGCATAATACGAAGAACACCACCGAATCAAGAAAATGATCAATAATGCACACAACGATCAATGTGGACCATCAAAATGAATAGAACATGATCTAGAAACATCCACAAGTAACGTGAATTATACTAGCAACAACCGCAATATCGCCACTTACTAAAATCTCCATCATCATAATACCGAATCTAAAGAACACACACTAAATTGACTGATAAATTGAAAGATTCACTCACAGACCTCCAAATCATGAACCATCTAAATTGAGGACACATATGAACATCTCGAACACTCTGCCAAATCCACAAACCAAGATATTGCAATTCCGAAGCAATGCGGAGGAGAAACCAAAACACTGGACAATTGAACAACCAACCGAAATACCAAATCACACAACTTGATCAAAACATCATGCAGACCACTGGAAATTTTGTTGAATCAACTAGAGACACTTCTCAAAACCTATTAAACCAAAACAGCTCAACTGCAACACACTGACCAAACCAACTCATCCAATCTTATGGCAACATTGGAATACATAGAAGAATATGTTGACATCAATGACAACACATCATTCCAACAAAATTCTCAACAATATCCAACAATCTCCCCCTTTGGAATTGATGGCAACATATGGATGTGAAAAACAATCAATACAAAGGAAGAAAACAACAACCAACAATTTCCCATAACTCTTAGCAATCTCGCTCTGAGATCAGCACAAGATATAGCATTTTTTCACATGCTTCTCCCCCCTTTGACATCAATGCAAAAGGCACATACAAATCATTATTCTCTCACACTACAAGATAGTCTCTCCCCCTTAGATAAACACACAAATCTGAACAATTGGATCACACATTGACTGCTTCCCCTAAGTAGCAACCTCACTCATCAATCTCGATCACAAGATATCTCTGTGAAGTTCACCAGACTGATGCAACTCCATGCATCTTCGTTCTCATCAGGAGGGTAAATCACCCTTATCTTCTCTCTGAGATACTCAAAAGTATCTTTAGGCAAAGGCTTCATGAAGATATCTGCAATCTGTTCCTTTGTAGATACATACTCCAATCTGACTTCCTTCTCATTCACCTTCTCTCTCAAGGAATGAAACTTGATTGATATATGCTTAGTCTTTGACCACAACACTATATTCTTAGAAATATTAATAGACTTGAATTATCACAGTATATAGCAGTAGGCTCATAAAAAATAACTCTAATATCTTTCAACATCTTCTTCATCAAAATCATCTGAGTACAATTGCTAGCAGCAACAATGTATTCAACTTCTGTAGTGGACAAAGATATAGAATTCTGCTTCTTACTCATCCATGAAACCAGTCTCTTACCCAATAAAAATGCACCACCTCTAGTACTCTTTTTGTTATCCAGATCACCTGCCCAATCAACATCAGTAAAAGCACTCAAAGTGAAATCATCATCTCTAGGATACCACAAACTAAAATCAACTGTCCCTTTCAAATATCTAAAAATTCTTTTTACAACAACTACATGAGATTCCTTAGGATTAGCTTGAAATATAGCAACAAGACAAACAAAATTCATATTATGTAGTATAGTTTGAGTCAAATGCAATAGACCACCAATCACAGATCTGTATCTAGTCTTATTTGCTTCCAAAGAATCATCATCCTTTGTCAACTTACATCTGGTCACCATAGGTGTACCAATAGACTTTACATCATTCATACCAAACTTCTTCAATAATTCCTTCACATACCTAGACTGAGATATAAAGATACCTTTATCCAATTGAGTAATATGCAATCCCAAAAAAAATTTCATTTCACCAAGCATAGACATATCAAACTCATTCTGCATATCATCAGCAAAATTCTTGCACAAACCATCATTTCCACCAAAAATAATGTCATCAACAAAAACTTCAATAATCAAGATCATTATCAATCTTGAAGTATAGATTACTATCAATTGTACCTTTATGAATTCAAGCTTCATCAAATACTTATCTAATATGGTATACCAAGCTCTTGGGGCTAGCTTCAATCCATACAGTACTTTCTTCAACCTACAAACCATATCCTTCTAATCTGTTGACTGAAAACCATCCAGTTTCTCAATGTAGACTTCTTCTTCTAGCGCACCATTAAGAAAGGTTGACTTGACATCCATCTAATAAACCTTGAAATATTTGTAAGCAGCATAAGTAATAAATAATCTAACAACTTCAATCCTAGCTACTGGACCAAAAGTCTCCTCAAAATCAATACCTTCCATCTAAGAATAACACTTACAAACAAGTCTTTCTTTATTCCTAACAACTTCACCTTGCTCATTCAAGTTATTCTGAAACACCCATTTAGTTCCAATTACATTCTTATCCTTAGGTCTAGGAATTAAAATCCATTTATTATTCTTCTCAATCTGATTCAACTCTTCTTCCATCACTTTAACCCAATTTTCATCTTTATAAGCTTCATCAACATCTTTAGGTTAAATCTTAGAAATCAAGCAATACTCTTCAACAATTCTTCTCTTAGTCATCACAACTCTATTCTTATCACCTATGATCTAATTATCTGAATGATTTAACCTTACATACCTTGGAGTCTTAGGATTTTCTTGATCATTAGACTCTTGACCTCTTTCTTCTACACTAGCACTTGCACCTTCTCCATTCTCAAGATTTTTTGGAGCAATCTGACTTGGATTCTGGGTTTGCACTTGCTTTCCTTTATCTACACTAACATCCTGATCATCTAAATCATATCCGCAATATTTTATTTGTCTCTCATTTCCTTCATCAACCTTCACATTAGTACTTTCAACTATCTTCCTCAATCTCCTGTTATAACACTGGTAGGCCTTACTCTTAGTAGAATAACCAACAAAGATTCCTTCATCACTTCTAGCATCAAACTTCCCTAGATCTTCATCTCTTCTAATGTAGCATTTACTACCAAAAATTCTGAAATATCTAACTGTAGGAACATGACCAAACAATAACTCATAAGGAGTCTTATCGGTATCACCTTTTATATACACCTCGTTAAAGGTATACACTGCAGTACTCAAAGCTTCTCTCCAACAGATATGCAGAACATTTCCTTCAATCATCATGGTTCTAGCAGCTTACTGAATTTTCTTGTTCTTCCTTTCCATAACACCATTCTGCTGAGGGGTCCGCAGAGCAGATAACTATCTCTTCACCCCATGCTCTTCACAAAAGGCATTGAACTCACCAGAAGTGAATTCACCACCTCAGTCGGATCTCAGACACTTTAGCTTCATTCCAATCTCAGTCTAAACCATAGCTTTGAAAATCTTGAACTTATCTAATGCTTCAGACTTCTCCCTTAAGAAAGTAACCCACATCATCCTTGAATAGTCATCAATCAACAACATGAAGTACCTTTCACCTTGCAAGCTTCTCAATCTAGAAGGACCACACAAATCAATATGCACAAGATCCAATATCCCATTAGAATTATACTATTTGTTTTTGAAAGTAACTCTTGTATACTTCCCTAACCTTACATATTGGATTAGAAGGCTTTACAATCTTAGGCAAATTTCTCACAGCTTGAGTAGAACTTATTTTAACCATGCAGTCAAAATTCACATGACACATCCTTCTATACCATAACCAAATTTCATGAATCTGAGCAATCAAGCAACTTTTACCACCAACATTCAAGTGAAAGATATTACCTTGAATCTTTGTACCTAATGCAATCTCAGTTCTAGAGCTACTCAAGATCTTACAATTTTTATTCTTGAATTGCAAATCATATCCCTTATCAACCATCTGTCCAACACTCAATATATTATGCTTTAGACCTTTAACATACAAGACATGATCAGTGTTATTCTTACCATCAAGAGAAATAGAACCTCTACCACGAATTATACCAGCTTTGTCATCTTCAAATCTTACTACACCACCATCATACTTTTCCATACTCACAAACTTACTCTTATCACCTGTCATATGATGAGAGAAACCACTTTCCATAACCCATTCATCATTCTCTTCAACTTTAGTAGCTAAAGCTTTCTATTCAATAATGCAGCTAGTAGAGTCAGTAGTCACTAGACCATCTTCCTTGATAGCATTGAACACCCATTCATTGCTTGAATTTCCTTTCTCAGGTCCTCATCATCTGTCACACCATCATCATCAGCAAAATAACACTTTTTTGATATTTAGGCTTAAATGGATTTAATGGCTTCTTAGAAACTCTTTCCAGATACCATGAGGCAAAATGTCCTATCTTATTACATGAAAATAATTTAAGAGGCAACTTTCCTTCATACTTATCGACACCTTTAGGAAATCTTTTGGCAATTAGGGCTTCAAGCTCTTCAATCTCTCTTTCTTGTTATTCAAGCTCTCTCATCTCCTCATAGCTGGATAACCTTGTAGAAATTTGTCTCAAATCATATTTCTGCTTCCCGGATATAGTAGCTTTGAATGCAGATTCAGACTTAGGAGGGGCTTCACCAAATTTGCTCAGCTCAAAAGAAGTAAGCTTACCAATCAGACTATATCTAGTCACATTTGTCATAGTCTGGATCTCTTCAATAGAAACAACCTTGTGCTTGTAAGTAGGAGGTAGGGATCTTAGTACCTTAGCAATAATCTCATATTCTTCCAACACTCCATCGACACATCTGATGTTCAATACCATCTCATTCACTTTCTACATAAAAGGAGGTAATGTTCTCATCTTTTCCCATCTTCAGCATCTCATACTTACCCTTCAAGCTCTGCAACAAAAAACTTTCACATGGTTGTCACCTTTACACAAAGTCTCTAGCTTCTTCCATATCTCACAAGCAGTATGCAAATCCATCACATTAGTCATTTCAGAATCAGACAAGGCACTCAACAATGCTTCCGTAGCTTTAATATTAAATTCAACTTCCTTTATCTCATCTAGAGTTGTAGGACTATTTTGAGGACCATTATGCACATTCTTAGTAATTTTCCAATAGTCTTCACCGATGCATCTCAAATGACATTCCATCTGATTCTTCTAGAAAGTGTAATTTGTTCTATCAAATCTTGGACTATTCTTCTTAAAAGCAAAGGTTGCCATCCCGGATCACCTCAAGTGGTCAAGATTCTTCCAAAGTATCTATCATTGATACCAATTGTTGGCAACAATGTAGCAAACTGAGGGGGGGGGGAGGTGAATTTGTTTGCTCTCAAACTCTACACAACTCAAACTCAAATTCAGATCTGATAATAAATAGTAAATGTATAAATCAACACCACATCAATAACACACATAACAAAAAGATTTTTGATGTGGAAAATCCGGTTAAGGAAAAACCATGATGGGAATCTACCCACAATTAGATAATACCCTATTAGGAGTAAATGAGATATAACAATGGGGAATGCACATGCATTCAAACACATTGCCTAGAGTTTGCTAATCAAATCACAAAACAAGAAGGGCTAAAACCCTAGGGAAGGCTCACTACCTTACAAAAACATTTTGATTACATCTAGACAATCATGAACTGATGAAATAACATCTTCTTATGCCTGGTTATAGTTCTAGTTAAGCACATAACACAAAATCTGGTCTTTCACACTTTTTTTGTACTTCTCCTCTGCTACTGAAAGATCAAATCAATGTTTGGACATGCAGATACATCTCTCTCATGAATATTACATATATTTATACAAATCATCAACCTATATTTCAAGGTCATCTCAACCCTCAATACAAATTATAAAACAATAACCTCACACGCTACAACAATACATGCAGACCAAAACAATGTCAGCGAAGACATGATTTGGACCTAAACCAAAACCGCACACAAGAAACACCTTTAATAATTACACCTCAAACATCCACAACATGCTACAATCATCATGAATGTCGCATAACATGAAAAACACCACTGGATCAAGAAAATGATCAATAACACGCACAATGATCAATGCGGACCATCAACATGGATAGTGTATACACATAAAAATGGCTATGAGAAATTAAATAAATATTTTATATTTATTTAATAATTAGTCTTTCATCAAATAGTTAATTTGAAAAGATTAATTTATTTAATTCATTTCATGTCTTTCTATTAATTAATTTAACTAAAATATTTTATTAATTAATTCATTTATATTATTCCTCTAATCAATTAATTAAATATCTAATATTTAATGGTTATTCTTCTATCCTATAGTCTCATTAATTAAATAATTTCTTAAATATTTAATCCCTTTTCCAACTCATCTTCCATCTCCACTTCATCTTTCCTTTGCCAACTCATCCATCATGTGGCTAAATTAATTCAAAAAAATTAAAATAAATAAAACATTTATTAGCCACTTATCTCCAAATTCCAAAATAAATGAAATGTTGTGTATGTACACATATTTCCTAACTTTCTTCTTTATTCTCTCCAACATCCCTATATCTTTGGAGGACTTGAGTCCACTTGTCCTCTCATTCCTACATCTTCTCCAACTATCCTATATTCTCTCAAGTCTTCCCCTTAGTCAAGGTGAGATGAGTGACACTTGTCTTCTCCTTCCCCCTTTCTCTCAACCTTCAGCTTCTTTCTCATACCCATCCAATCTGCAAGATTTAATCATGACCATTGATCTCTGCCATATAAGCTCATGCACTCAACAATCTATAAAAAGAGGTCTCCTAAGACATTTTGAAACTAATAGACTAATAGCTAATCATACAATCATCCAGGAGTCTTCATTTTGCATCCCTGAGTTTGAGTTTGAAGCAAAATAGCACTTTAGAGTTTTGAGCATAAATCATTTTCATAGAATTTTAGCTTAATATCATTTGCATTATCATAGTATCAGGTAACTATCAGTTCATTCTTCATATGCCATCTTGGAAGCTACCAGTGCTTGTTTGAGAGCAAATCATCTCCAACTAGGAACAGTGGAGTTAGGACACAATGAGACTTAAATCATGAAGGTAATAGTGTTTTCATTTTATATTCATTTCATGTAGTTTCATTGGTTGAGTTTGGATTTCCTATAGTATTTCCTTTGTATTTTGTGAAACTAATATCCTGCAGGTAGTATTCTGAAAATCAAATTCAAGTTGACACATTTTGGTTCCCACCGTGGAGCTCGAGCCTCGCATATATCTTTCTAATATCCTATCTAGTTCTTGTAAACATAAGTTTCACATATTTGTAATCCAGATTCACGCCTATGTGAATTTTGACAACGCATTATTTAATAGATTACCGCTTTTGTCTTGCAAGTTAGCGCATTTGGAATTTAGGTTAGCACTTTTGTCTGCAAATGAATGCATTTAATCCGCAAATTAGCGCTTTTGTCTTGCAAGTTAACATATGTGGCATTTAGGTTAGCGCTTTTGTTTGTGAATTCATGCATTTAGTCCGCAGAGTAGCACTTTTGTATCGTAGGTTCACGCTTTTATCACCTAGGTTAGCACTTTTGAGGTGGAAGACAACGCATTTGCTAAGATAGTGCTTTTATTCTCAACTAATCAACTTTTCTGCAAGTCCGAATGTCCAAGAACTAAAAATTTCAAAATACTAACATATCTACATGCAAGGTTATTTTAAAATAAAATTTCATGCATTTTCTCACATAATTTAATTTGGAGATTTTTTGGAGAGTAACACATCATATCTTGCTCATTCAGCTTAACTAGGCGGACAAATCGACAACATGCAACTTGCATTTCGAGTGACTTCTTTAGAGTTATTGCACATAGATTGTATAAGGCTAAAAATAAACTTGTGTATTCTGTGCTTGATGAAGTAGTAGGTAAGTATGCTCTCACCCTCATACGGTGATCAGAAAACTAGAGCTACACTCTTTTATGTGTAATTTTTAGAGGTCCTACCTTCCCATGCTACCTTGAGGGGGCCACTGAGAGGGGAACAACCTAAGTGGAAATGGGCTAATACCGAGTCCTTTTGATCCACTCTAAATAAATCATGTTTGTGACGAAATTCATAAACAACATGTGCTGATAAGTTCATACTGACACTATGTTTCCCCATAAACCCTATGGAGCGTAACCTCTATAGGTTGGGAACCTTTTGTATTTATAGAGCTGAAAGTGCCACATGTATGGCCACATGACCGGAAGCCTTTACTAAAAAACCACTTGTACTAGTTGTCAAAATCCTTCTAATTGTTGGCGCAGGAGGTCGAACCTCTAAAGCGGTTCAAACACATACAGTTCTTATTAGTAGAGATATAAAGTTTGCCATGGTGAGTTTTCATGGAAACTAGTGCTTGGCTGCCCTAGAGAAGTGAGTGTCGAGAGTGGAGCCAGTGGGGTCAAGCATCTAAATATCCACTCTGAATAGTGTAGCCTCGAGGGAAACCCCATGTGAGATTCAACAATTATTGTCTCAACCTACCATATGATTTGTGCTTGCTTGTGCAATTTTTTTTTTCAAACATTGTGTCTTCTATGTTTATAATGTGCTCAGAATGGTCAAAAATTGAAGAAAATCATCTAAAAATGAGCAAAAATCTAACAACTTGCTGGAAAAATTGAAAATCCTTGTATCACAGTGAGAACAATGCTTTTAAGGCACAAAACCATGCATTTATTATGCAAAACAATGCATTTGAAAAATAGTACAACTCTTTTATGTCATATATTCATGCATTTGATCAGTGGATTAGAGCTTTTAAACATGAAACCATGCTTTTATAACACAATTTTATGCTTTTAGTGTCACAGAGCAGTGATTTCAAGCAACAGAGTAGCGTATTTGTCCCATTAGTTAGCGCTTTTGACCAAAAAGTTAGCGCAAATGCTTTCTCGCATTTGATACAAAGCATATCAGACCAAAATTTCAAAGTCAGTATCAAAAACCCTTCTTGAGTAGAGTTGTCTTTAAACTATCGTAGATCTTCAAACTAGTTCGATAATTAGGTTACCAATCCAACAGGCTATTTCCAAAAGGTTTCCATAAGCATAAAAAATTCAACAAGCTAGTGATTCAGCCATCTTAATTGACAAAATCACAACATCATTATCAGTTTCTCATTAGGATATATCAAACCATCTATCACAAAACTTGATCAATCCACCTTTTGTTCATTATCTTGGACATATCGTTCCTATTTTGAACCTAGGTTATATCAAAAATTAGAATTGCACTTGCATTGGAATCAAGAAAACTTTTAAACTATCATATGCTTATGTGAATTTTAAATATCGCCTTAAGAAAAGAAAACCCAGTTATAAAGCTACTCAGAAGAGGATAAGATTCTTGTATATCAATCCCAAGATCTTGTTAAAAGATAGGACATTCCTACACCATTTTCATCACTATTTACATGGTTGCGGGACAAAATTTGACGAAGAAATTTTGCAAGGATGTGCTTTTCAACAAAAACACGCTTTATCACAACGAACCAATAACAGTCGTAAAATCAACAAAGCCTACCTTCCTAAACCAATAATCACCTATTGAGTTATTTTTAGAAGGTCAAGACTTGAGAAATTTTTTGAGGCAATCACATGTCAGTTTGGACTAGAGCTCAATACGAGTGTATGCAGGAAAAGCGGTTCAATGAAACTCAATATGTGAAAATATTCAAAGGACTTGTCCACACACCCATGGGACTCTTGGTACAAATTATGGAGCTATGAAGGATAGCTCAACTCCCCAAGGTGTGTTCCATGGTTCTCTATCTCACAAGGTCCCTCAAGTCAATGCCTTTGTTCTCATATCACTGAGCAAAGTGACTTAGGGATGACGAATGTAAGAATGAGGGATGGTTTAGATTAATTTTAACATGAATGTATCCTATTTATGCATGATTCTACAAATGAGTTAAACTAGATGATAAGATGACAAGGTTAGTGACAATACTATCCTAGCATGATATACTAGTTATATGTGTAGACACCTAAAATTGTCCAGTCTAGTTAAATAAATATCTTTATTTATTTAATTAATTCATTTACCCTCTTCTAGCCTTATTTCTCATTTAAATAAATACACTTATTTATTTAAATTATCCTTTTCTAAATTAAATAAATACTTCTATTTATTTAATTGATCCCACTTCTTCTATTAATTAAATAAATCTTTATTTATTTAATTAATTCATTAACCTTTTCTACCCATGACACATGTCATTCATCTCTTAATTCATACACTACCTACCCTCTCATTATTTTCTTATTTTCTTTACCTGCCCTCTAATCATAGCCGACCAGTTATCTTTTACACCTCTTAATCTTATCCCTCAATTTCTTATAGTGTCTTCTATATAAGGAGATGCTTCCTTCATTATCAACCCTATTCAATTCTATTCGAATCATTGAACAATCCTAATAATTCTAATCAGCTAATCAAACATTCTAGCATTCAAACTTTCATATGCGATCAAGCCAACTTGCAACCACATTTCTGTTCTTTGTTGAGCTCTTGTGCACACATAAAATCTGAGAGCAAATATATCAAGCAAGATCAATGGAGATAGGAAGAATGGAGATTCAAACCCTATTGGACATGTGACGGTATAATCTTTGTGATTTCATTTGATTTGCATTGTCTTAGGTAATCTTCATATGCTACGGTGGATCTTTGTTGTTGTTAGGCTAGGGTTTTGTGGTTGAATCTATTTAGTCTTTCAATATTGTTGTTTCCATTTTCACCATAAACATTTTGGCATGCCCGGTGGAACTCTTGTCCCTTTTGCATTTAACATCTTTTGTTACAGATTTTGTGTTTTTGATGTTGCAGATCTGACATTTCTGACAACATTTTGACATTTTTCACGTTTGTGCATTTTGAGATCGCGTTTTTTATTTTTTGCTGCATCTATAACCTCTAGAATCATGTATGTGTCTTCGATACTATTTTACTTTTTTGCAGATTACAGGGTTGCGTCTGTGTTCCCTAATCGCATCTATGAACCTCTGAATCACGTTTTTGTTTCCGACAGTATTTTCATTTTCCAGATTCCAGGTTTTCATTATAGGCGCGTATGTGGGCAATTTAATCGCGTCTGCAAGATCTAGCCACATCTGTGATCATTTTAATCATGTTTGTGTCTTGTAGGATTTTCTATTTTTGCTTTTTTTTTTTTGCAGAAACGCGTCTGTGTGGTGTTAAAACACGTCTATGTTACGAAGCAGCATCTGTGTAGGGTAAAATCATGTCTGTGGTTTCAAAAAAAAAAAAAAAAATCCTCATTTAAGGTTTTCATTTTTCGCCATTTTGTCTTTCATTTAATGTTTCAAATCTGGCTTATTTTGAGCTAACATCTTGTGGTCTAGCTAACGAAATTAGTGCATCTTGTCTTGAAGGCAAAATCGTTTTGTTGAAGGCCCCTATTTCACAAAGTCTTTTGGATCTAAAATTTACCTAACTTGTGTGCTTGCAGGAAGGGGTGATCATTTGAAACAATCCAAACTACTAACAAATCTTTGTTGCAGGAACTTGACAAGGATCTTCTTTTGATCTTTATTGTGTGCCTTGTTTTCATAGATTATCAAACACTTCAATTGGTGCACTAAAATTGAACCAGTGTCTTTTGTGTTCTGAGCAATAGGCTCTTTTTGTTTCATCTTTAGAGGGCGTGTCTCCCCGTGTGGTCATTAGGACTACTAGTGAGGAGAAAACAACCCAAGTGGTAGCAAGGAAAATCCATCCTCTTCTGAACCATTATAAACAACTGTATCCATGGTGAAAGCCATGGGTAACGTGTGCTGATTAGTTCATACTGACACTATGTCTCCCCATAAACCTGTTTGATCAAATTTATTTGATCAGTTGTAGGGCGTAACCCCTACCGGCTGGGAGCCTTTTGTATTTACAGAGCTGAAAGTGCCACATGTATGGCCACACAAGCGGATGCCCTTACTAGCACCTTTTTATTTCAGAAAGCCAAAATCCTTCTAGTTGTTGGGTCAGGAGGTCGAACCTCTCAAGCGACCTACACACATACGATTCTTAGTAGAGATACAAAGTTCACCATGGGGAGTTTTCATGGGGACTGATGCTTGGCTGCCCTGAAGAAGTGATTGACGAGGGTGGAGCTAGTGGGGTCAAGTATCTAAGTATCTGCTCTGAATAGCGTAGCCTTGGGGGAAACCCCATGTGGGATCAACAACTATTGTCTTGGCCAACCATAAGAATTGTGCTTGTCTTATTTTGAACAATCAAACATTCAAGACCAAACATCAAAACATTGTGTCTTTTGTGTCTTCAAGTGTATGCAAAACATTTTTACATCAAACATCACACTCTTCTTTGAGTCATTTTGAGTCTAAACACTTGCAAACATTGAGTCTTCATCAACATTGTGTCCTCTTGTCATGAAAAATAGTCAAAATTTTAGATTGGGTCACAACAAAATAACTTTACGAATTGGAAAAATTGTACTAAGTTTTCAAAAACACGTCTGTGTCTGACAGAATCATGTCTATGTCATCTAGCCACGTCTATGAAGGGTAGAAATGCGTCTGTGTTCTCTTGAGCAACATTGCATTTACAAAATCTCATAAATGCGTCTATGTCTGACATAACCATGTCTGTGTCATTAAATCGTGTATGTGAAGTATATAGGCATGTCTGTGTTTAGAATTGAAAAACTTTTACAGTCCAGCAAACAAAAACGGTTAGTTTCAAACTTATTGAGCTTCCTAGGTTATCTCTCCGAGTTTTCATCTAGCATTCAACCTATTTCTAGGTCTCACAAAGTTCATCATTGCTTTACATCTTGCATTACATTCACATTTGTCTAAACTTGAGTCAAAAGGTCACTTGCTTGTCCTCATCTTACTTTGTCAACACACTACATACAACAACATTTTGCTAAGTGGTCCCTCATCAAGGTCTATCACCTTTGGGTCTCATTTGGTCTTACTTAGAGTCAGGGTCAACTTACCTCATCAAGAGAAACTATCATCTCTTTAGAAGCCATACCTACTCTACTACATACATACTTGGTCTTACAATTTGGACATTGCAAGTACACCTCAAATTCATTTACATTCCATCCAACTCTTGGTCTTCCATACTCTTTTCCATTTTCCTCTAGTCTCAAACATCTTGGTCAAGACCTAGTTCATGGTTGAAACCCGTTCCCAAAAATCTAGGAGAGAAGCTAAAGAGGCTCAAGAGTCCGCAAACATGAGTGCCTATGAGTATGATAATGATGTCTTTTTCAATTCTGATCATACCACATTACCTGACATGGACGCTTATAGAAACATTCAAAATGTTGAGAACATGGATAACACAAACAACAATGACACACACAATGACAATATGGACAACTTTTTTGTACATTCAACAGAAGTGGAAGAATCCATTATGGATCCCTATTTTAATCAATTGGTTGAGGAAATAATGAGGAGAGATAGAAAATACTTCTTACAAGTGATGGCACAAAGTGGAGCCAAGATCCCTCATGATTTTGACATGTCTCAAATAATGGAAAATCAACCTTTGCAACAACCTCACCTCAACATGGATCAAAGGAGGCCTAATAGTGGAGGCAATCGAGGACTACATATGATGCTTGAATCACCATCATCTTTGTTTCAAAAACCAGAGGTCCCATACACACATGGTCAAACATATGATACTCACCTTCGCAGACCATTATGGAAGTCTTATGCAGAAAAATATACTCAATCACATACCAATGCTAAGGACCAACCACCAAAGCAATTGGATATCGAAAGGCATGTTCAAAATTTGGACACAAGGAAATCTTGCATCAAATTTGGGGGCAACACATTAGAACAAACTCATGACATGCATGTAGAGTATGATATACATGGACAAAACAAATATTCCATTCCTCATCATGACTCTATACCAAGTGGTCCATATACGCAACATCACTATAGACCTCCTCCATATGAACATGTGTATGATCAATACCATCCATATATGCAACATGCTCCTCCTCCACCTGGTGGTTCAGGCATGGGATATGGTCTAAGAAGTTGATCTCCACCTAAGAACAATTTGGAACAACAAATTAAGGACTTACAAAAGAAAATGGAGGACATAAATACACCGAAGCCAACTTACACAATGAGAGACATATGTCCCTATCCATTTGACAAAAGCATTCCAATGGCTCCATTTCCTACACACTTTGTGACACCTAAGTTTGATAAGTATAGAGGAAAAGGGGATCCTAAGGCACATATAAGATAGTTTTTTATGGCTTGCATTGAGGTAGCTTCAGAAGAGACATATTTGATGAGATTATTCCCACAGAGATTAGGTGATCAAGCTATGGAATGGTTCTCCCAACTTCCACCTGCAATTAAGTCATGGGGTGACTTAATAGAGGCATTTATCCAACATTTCTCATACAACATAGAGACAAACATATCAGTCACTACTTTGTGCAACACCAAGCAAAAGGATGGAGAATCTTTTTCATCATTTTTACAAAGATGGAGGAATTTAGCCAGCATATGCTCTTGTGAAATTCTCCAAAAACAAATGGTAGAGATGTTCACCCAAAATATTAACAAAGACATTGGTTATGACTTGAAAAAAGTTTGTTTGTCCACCTTCAAGGACGTCATTGAGAAAGGCTTAGCAACAGAGAAGGTCCTTATTGAGCAAGGCATCATCAAAATATTCAAAGAAACCAAAGAGCACTATAAAGGAAAAGACAAACCAAGATTTTGGAATAAAAACAAAAACACGGTCAATGATGGTGTTGTTGATGCCAATACAGTATATGACCCAAAATCATTTTTTCTAGATCAAGCTCTACAAACAATCAAGTGAATACTCAAACAACTTCAAAATCACGAAGGAAGTATACCCCATTGCGAGAACCACTTGAGTCAGCTTTCAAAAAGCTAGTAGAAAACAAGATAATCACAATTCCAGATTTGCATCCATATGAGCCAAAGGTCAAACCAAATTGGTGGAATGACGATGAATACTATGAATATCACAAGAGCAAAGGATATAAAACAGGAAATTGTCATCGACTAAAGAACATTATACAAGATCTTATTGATAGAGGTGGCATTGAGATTGAAGGACATTCATATAACCAAGAACATGAAATGTTTAAAGAACCATTCCCTAAACATGACAAGGGAAAAGCCAAAGCCATAGATGAGCAAGCCAACTATACCAAAGCATCCTATAACTATGATTCAACTGTCAATCACATTTCGATGGACAATTATGTCTCTACCATTATCACCAAGGACAAAACGCCTAATAATTATACCCAAAGACCCAATATAGTCCTAAAAGGCATTGGATCTTCTTCCGAACCTACCTCTGAATGTAATGTTAAAACTCATTGAGGTAAATTCACTTTGCAAGGTTCTCCAGCTAAAACCACAACTTCCTCATCAACCAGGCCTGAGTATGACCTTGTAGAACAGTTAGGGAAGACACCCGCACTTATCTCCATCCTTGAGCTCTTATGCATATCCCCTGCACATAAAGCCATACTTGAAAAAACTTTGAGAGACACTTTTGTCCTTACTGATCTGAATGTGGACCAGTTTCAAGCCATGGTGGGATACCTTTCCGTTCCACACTCCCTTACATTCACAGAAGTTGACAATGCCTCCGTGAGCCAACCACATACTGTACCTTTACACATTGAAGCCTTCCTACACAAACATCGAATAAAATGAGTCCTGATAGATGGAGGAGTTGGTCTCAATATATGTACTTTGAAGATAATAATACAATTGGGATATTCAAACAAAGATGTGAATGCTACAAAAAAAATTACCATCAAGGCATATGATGATGAAGAACGTTCATCTAAAGGCACAGTCACTTTACCTCTTAGAGCTAGACTAGTAATGAAGAATGTGGTTTGTCAAGTCCTATACCTAGATCTCACATACAACATATTGCTAGGGCATCCTTGGATTCATGAAATGAGAGTTGTTCCCTCAACATATCATTGTTGTATCAAGTTCCCACACAATGGAGTTGAAATGACTGTCAAAGCTGACCCAAATCCATTCATATATTTCAATAATCTACGACCTAGATCAGAAATAACAATCCCAGTCAATCGAGAGGCTATTTCTTCATCAACATATGTGGATCCAGAATCATTAAAAGCTTCTACATCCAAACAAACATAGCTAAAAGAAAAGTTCAAGATTAAAGACCTGAGATGTGGTGAGTAGGTGAACTCACAATAATGGTTCCCACTTTTTTGCCACTTTTGACACTGAGATGTACATTTTTAAAATAATCTTCAACTTCCGAGAACTATAACTTTTAAACTATTAAAAATTTGAAGATGATGTAAATTAGTGATTTCTAGCAATTTGTTTGTAGATTCTATATACATTTTTTTCAAATTTTTTTGAAGGATTTTTTTTTAAATTTTCCATCTCCCTCTAAAAGTAGTTTTTTACAACAAACTACATTTTTTAAGAGTGAGGTGCCTCCCGAAACGTATAACTTTTTTTCTATAAATGATAAAAACTCAATTCTTTCGAATTTTGGTTTGTAACATCAATATCCAGGGCTTGCATTTGTTTTTATAGTGACATGTCCAATATTTTTCATTTTATAAAGTTTTGAAGTCCGACTAGTCATAATTTAGACATAGGTTTATGTTTGAACACATAACTTGTTCTATATAAATCGAAATTCAATTATTATTTTTTTGTTAGAAAGAAGACATCAATACCAGGGGCATAGATATTTTTCAGAATTTTTTTGAATTGGTTTCTTATTTTTCCCAATGCGTTGAACAAAGAAGTTCATGTTCGATGAAAAACCAATTTTCCATAAAATTAAAAAAACAAGAACATAATAAATTCAAAATATAACAAAATTATACTCGTTGGAAAGCTTTCTCCGAGTAATACAATCTAATATTTTTGGGTTATCAAGATTATTTCATTCATGCTTTGAACTAGAGCTCCAAAGTCATTAATTCTTCAGAGTTCTAAAAATTTTTGGGAGAAACCTCAAATTAGAGGGTTCGAATGAACAGTACTTTGAGCGAATGGGGTTCGCTCGAATCCATTATGGTTCGAGCGAACCCCCATTTGCTCGAACCAATAGGCTTGATTTTGACCCATACAAAGTCACCCGTGGTTTGAGAGAACCTAGGTCCGCAATGTGGTTCGCACGAATTCCTAGGGGTAGTTCGAGCGAATACCACTATTTCGCTCGAACACTTAGAAAATCGAAGTTCCCACTTTCACCAAATTCCTTCGTTGGCAAAAGTGGGAACCAGCTTTGTGAATTCACCCAAGTATATCTTTCATGTTGATCAACTCTCACTATCTCCTAAGACATTTAGTCGACAAGAACAACCTACAAACAATTTTCAAGGAATTGGGGGTGAACCACCTAGTGTTGTGGCGACTAGGTCCGAATGCAAATCTCCTCTAGTGGTGAAAGCATCTCTTGCTATCAATAGTCCTAAGAGTGGTTCCAACAAAGAATATATTGAGCATATCACCAACCCTCTTGAGAAATCTTATAGCCTTACCATTTCATCCTCTCATTCCATTTCCACTCCTCTCCCAGACTTGGATCAACAAGAATTAAAAAAGCCCTTACTCATTGGGGATCAAGAATCAAGCTTTGAAAAGAAAAATCTAAAAGTCAAAAATAAAGAAAAGTGCTTTAGTCAAAATCAAAATCAAAAGCTATTGGACTCTGCAAAAATCAAAGTCAAGGATAAAAATCCTATGATCTCCCCTAATATCAAAATAACTGGGGGCAAAAGTTCTAAAATTTCAAGTCAAAAAGCATACTTATTGATCGTAAGTCTCTAGCATGCCATCTTACTTTCACTTCTTTTCACAATCATAAGCCTTTATCACTCATCCACTTGTTCCACACATTCATCCCCTCTTGGTGATACATCATGGACCTTTAATGGAATTTCCTCAAAGGACTTTATTATCAGGGATGCCCAAACTTCTTCAGGTGACACACATACAACCCTATGTAGTCCACACACTAGTAATTCTATCTCAATTCCTTTATCAAGGAAGATAGTCACTCGAGCTACATATCATTCAGTCAAGCAATGTTGCAGTTACAATTATAAGGTTAAGACTCACACATTTCAGGTAGCGTACTTAGTTCTAAAAGAAAATCCTAAAAATCAGCAAGACAGAGAGAAGAAGGGCAAATTCGAACCAAATTGGCTTTGTTCTTACATCATTACAACAACCTATGGATCTGGTGCTTATCAGCTTTCAACTCCAGATGGTGAACCTTTGGAGGATCCTATCAACATCATGCACCTTCACAGGTTTTACACATAGCTCTTCAGAATGTCCTAATTCAAAAATACAAAAAAATAAAAAAAATTCAAAATACAAAAAAAATCAAAAAATTCAAAATGCAAAAAAATAAAAAAAATATCAAAAATACAAAAAAATTCATAAACATAAAAAATCATTACTTGGTGAAAACCTGGCAAACAGGCGCCTTGTGACACAAAAAAATTGAAAAATCAAAAAAGTAAAGAAATACATTTCGTCCAACGGTGAAAACCAATTCAGTGGTGCCCTGGGCAAGTACCATGGTGAAAACCGGGTCACCGACGCCATGTGTAGAGACATTGCTCCTCCCTCCTTCAAGATTCCATTTCATTCTTCACTTTGCACACACTCACAGCCTACCCATTCATGATAAACTCGCCCATTCCTATCATGGCTTGTTATTGATCTACCTAAGATTGGTTAGCCATTCATAATAATCCCTCCTTTTCACCCGTTTCCATCCATAATAAATCAGCTCCTATGTGTGGCTAAGGCAAATCCTAAGTCTAGTGATGGGTATGGAACTAAGAGCATCACACATTTCGAGGAGTACAGTTTCTTCCAGTTTTCTTTAGTCTATCCGCGTACAATCCATAATAAAGCAACACTTGCATCGCCAATCCACAATAAAGTTCTGTCTTCTCCACAATAAAGTATTAGTTTCATGGATTCAGTCAGTTTCAGATGAGACACAAGCAACAATGGACTTTCAACAAATAAAATCTTTCAACAAACTCAAACAACATTATGGTTCAGTGCTATCTATCCTTTTGTGAAAGTAAACATTGTGACCACAATCAAATAGACTTATACAAGTGACAAGAAACACTAAACTTGAGGACTACAGTGGATGTTGGTGTCGAGTCTTGATTTTCTTTTGATTTTATTTTTTTGGTTACATGTCTTTTATCTTTTTCGGGATGTCTCTGACTAGAGATTCTATCTCTAGGATGTCTTTGACTAGAAAGGCGAGGATGGGGTATCACCACCTATTTTTCTTTGTTGTCTGTGGATTGTCTCTTAGTAATGCTATGACTTGTCTAAGGATATGAGGACAGTATGAGTCTAGTATGAACTAGGGAATTCCTTGTTTGTGATTGTCCTATCTCTGTGCAAACAGGTGCAATGACTTTCTAGGTCGAACATATTTCTGGATTGTCATAACCTATTTGCCATAATAAAGCTCAATGATGATAATGCACAAGAAGCTCTTTCACTTTCATATCTTCTATCTTCCATCCCCCTTTCTTGATTGACTTCCATCATCCTTCCTGAGTCCGTGTAGCCTTCTATCACACGACTGAGTATAATGACACACCAAAAAAATTTGCATTTCATGTAGTTGCACCTACATTACCACATATTAACCATTTCATACATACATATAGATATCACAATTGCATTACATCCTACACACAACTCATGTTAGCACATTTTTTTACATTCTCATCATATAAATAGTTATTTGCATTATAATATTCATCTGCATTTCATACATTCACATATGCATAGCATATTAAAAACATAAAAGAACAAAAATATTGCATTTCCTCATGTACATATTTGCATCCATATCATAAGCATCACATAGAAACATTTATCAAATAGGTACACATGCATATAGCTACCACAAGGATGAATCATCTCATGTATATATCAAAAATCATAAGTGTCATGATACAATGATGTTAAAAGACATATGGCTACACAATCACCCGAAGGTGTCTACATCATCATACAAAATGGTACAAAACTGATACATAGGGATCCCTCTAAGGCTATGATGAACTCCCTCCCTCGAAGCTGGTTGGCCTCGATGGAGTCTGAGCCTTGGAAGGACCCACCCTAGGATCATCTCTCCTGCCCCCTCTATCTGGTGGTGGTGGAGGACCCATGACCCCACTGCTAGATGCATGTCTCCTGTGTCTCCCTCTAGTGGTCGTCGTCATCCGCGATGGTCTTCAGAAGCTCCTAGCCCGCTGATCTGGTGGCACCGCTCCATAGTACAGGTCTTGCCAGTAGGATATATCCTCCCCTTCTCACAGAACATAGGTGTATCCTACCCCTTTGTCCTCTGTTGCCTGCCTCCCTGTCCTTAGTGTTGTCTCAGCCTCCATATAGCGCTGAATAGCCTAATCCCTCTCCTGCTCAGTGTCCCTTAGCTATCTCCTAAGTCTAGCTGCATCCCTCTCTAGATCCTGGATCTCATCTGCCTATCCTTGGCAGATCTCCCTCAAGGATAGTAGCTCATCCTCCTCCCCCATCCCACAACCAAGTCTCGTGTCGCCCTATCCAGACAGAGGAACCCAATGATCACTCATGCCAGTATCACTGGTAGTGTTAATCTAGTGCATTTCGTGGTATCCCAAGCTACATGTCTAGCCCTCATCTCTAGTCCTGGATCCTAAAACACTCATCTTAGTGCATCCCTGTCTCCATCTCAATTGTAAGGAACTATCTCTCCATCAATCGATATCCTCAATATCATGTACACATCCTCCAAGGTGATTGTCATCTCACCCATTGACAAATGAAATTTACATGTCTCTGAGTTCCATCTCTCAGCTAATGTAGTCTACAATCCCATCTTCGCCCAAAACTTAGGCACATATAGAATATATCGCTAGCCCATAGCCTGAACTGCTTCTCTATCCTCGAATGTCAGCTCTGCTTGCAAACTCTGAGTTGAAGGGAATCTCTCTCGTGACTCCAGCATCAGTAGGTCCTCTTGCAGTCAAGCAAATCAACTGTGTCAATCCTAGTGGCATTCCTTATTCATCACAAAATGTTGCTTTTTATCCTAGTGCTTATGGCACTCTATCCTAGTGGCACTCCCTTTTCATCACAAAGTGTTGCTTTTTATCCTAGTGGTACTCCCTGTTCATCAAAAAGTACTACATTTTTGCACTCCATGTTCATCACAAAGCGCTTCTCTTTTTAGTACTCCCTATTCATCACACAGTATTGTTTTTTATCCTAGTAGCATTCCCTGTTCATCACAAAGTGCTACTTTGATCCTATCCTAGGGTCTCTGCTTGAGTGTCTCCTCTTGAGTAGTTTCCTAATTGGCAACGTATGTTCTATCACAAAATTGTCAATCCTAGCCCTATCCGTTGCCCTAGTCTTCCCTAGAGGACCTGTTTGAGTGTATCTTCTCAGCAACTTATCCAATCGAAAGCGTATGTTTATCACAGAACTATCGATTCGACCTTGAAGACATAAATGTGCCTACATAACACAAACACGCTCGCATCTGACACAGACGTTGTTGCATTCATAGATGTGCCTAGCACAAAAATAGATGCATCTAGCCAACCCAGACGTGCCTTAGCATTCTTTTCCCCTCGCTTGACATACCTAAAATGCATTTATTGCACTACCTAGCATGCATTTATGACAACATTTAATTCGACAAAGTACAAGGAGGGTTTGTGGTACTTACCGGCTCTCTTGCATCTGCTAGCCTCTGAAATCGGTGAACGCGATCGAATCTGTGCACCAATGAGATTGTTGTTGAATACTCTGTGCTCTCTCTTCACTATGATCTCTTGGATGTGTGCATGACAATGAGGATGTTTTCCCCTCATGGTCTAGCCCTAGCCCTAGCCCTAGCCCTAGCCCTAGTCTCTCGAGCCAGTCTTCTTTATCCCATGACACTGTCACTCCATCTGGTTAGTCCATTTCTTGCATTTCTTTCTTATCGAGAGAGTGTCTACAATATTTTCAAACATTTTCATCCAATCTCTCGAGGGGGCATATCATTTCCATCTTGGGGCAACTTTGTATCAGTTCATCTTATCTTCTTTGAAACAACGAAACAAGCTGTATTGTCTCAAAGAGGGAAAAAATGTAGACACCTAAAATTGTCCAGTCTAGTTAAATAAATATCTTTATTTATTTAATTATTTGAGCTTAACTCTTCTATTAATTGAATAAATATTTATTTATTTAATTAATTCATTTACTCTCTTCTAGCCTTATTGCTCATTTAAATAAATACACTTATTTATTTAAATTATCCTTTTCTAAATTAAATAAATACTTTATTTATTTAATTGATCTCACTTCTTCTATTAGTTAAATAAATATTTATTTAATTAATTCATTAACCTTTTCTACCCATGACACATGTCATTCATCTCTTAATTCATACATTGCCTACCCTCTAATCATAGCCGACCATTTATCTTTTAGACCTCTTAATCTTATCCCTCCATTTCTTATAGTGTCTTCTATATAAGGAGATGCTTCCTTCATTATCAACCCTATTCAATTCTATTCGAATAATTAAAAATTCCTAATCATTCTAATAAACTAATCAAGCATTCTAGCATTTGAACTTTCATATGCGATCAAGCCTACTCGCAACCACATTTCCGCTCTTTGTTGAGCTCTTGTGCACACATAAAATCTGAGAGCAAATATATCAAGCAAGATCAATGGAGATAGGAAGAATGGAGATTCAAACCCTATTGGACATGTGATGGTATAATCTTTGTGATTTCATTTGATTTGCATTGTCTTAGGTAATCTTCATATGTTATGGTGGATCTTTGTTGTTGTTAGGCTAGGGTTTTGTGGTTGAATCTATTTAGTCTTTCAATATTGTTGTTTCCATTTTCACCATAAACAATGTGATTTAAGCTAATGATAATAGAAATGCTCTAAAATACTTATTAGATCAATTCCTATTATAAAAAGAGGCTAGATGCATGCTAAAATTGAGTATAAGTGTGATGCTAAAAACTTGGATCCCTTAATGGAGGAATGAGGGCTCTATTTATAGAAGAAACAGGGCAATGGATGGTCAGAATTGAAGGATCTAATCAAGGGTCAGTATTGAAAGTTATCAATCTATGTTTACAATTTCCACCAATGAAATGGTGACAATTGTCAACATAAGACTACTTGAGAGGAGAGGTAAGAAGCATTAAATGCTTGACAAGACCTCATGGTTACCTTAGAAGGTAAGGGTTAAGGTTATGTTAGGGTTATCCAATGGATAAAGCTTTTACCCAAGGGGTAAACTCTCGTGCAAAGGTTAAAGGGATAACCATGGTCAAAGAAATGAATGCTTGATGAGACCCCTGGGTTAGAAGAGGGTTGAGTTAGGCAAAAATTCTCTAACCATGCCACTAAGGGTTAGTTAACCATTAATGGTTTGAAGACTTTGGGGATAAATTTGTAAGAGCCCTTCCAAATTTGGGTGTATTCAACAACTTAGCTTGTTGAAGGCATAAAGGTTTTAATGCCTTTTGAAGACTTTACTCCAAATATGAGAAGTGACCTCCTCAAATTTAGGGAAAGGGGATAATTGAAGGGATTAGGGCAATTGATTAGGATTAGATGGGTTCTAGAAGAATTTAGGAAGAGGGTTAGGAGGCAAGTGGGAGATGTAGGAAAATGCAAGTGGATGAGGGATAATAGGATTTAATTAAAATAAATTATTTTATTTCAATTTGGTTGCAAATTAGGGATTTAAATAAATTAGATTTATTTAATTAGGGTAAACTACTTAGTTAAATATAAATTTAATTAAAAAGTAGAGAGAAGGGATTTAATGATTTATTCAATTAAATGATATAAAGGACTTAAGTGAATTTAAATAAATAAATTGAACAATCTATTTAATTAAATAGAAGAATGTGGACGATTTAATTAAATTAGATTTAACTAAATAGAGGAATGAGAATAAAATGAACATTAAATATTCATTTAGGAATATGGTCATTTTTATACATCTACATTTTGCCCCTCTTTGAAGTGACGTGTGTGCACATGTTAATTCAAAGAAAAATGATGTGTCATCATGATTTGGTTATGATCAATGTGATGTCGTGTCGAGATGTTCATGTCATGCCCCAAGTTTGATAAATGATGCCCCAAATTTGATAAAAGATATTGATAATGCCCCCTCGGGAGATGAATCAAAATTTTGAAAATTTGATTTGATTTGGTAAAGTTCATGGCATTTTAAAATTTTGTTTATGTTGAATGCGATAAGTCAATTCATCTCCTGATAATGATGTTTGTTGGGGTTAGAAATGAGACCACAAGCAATTTACGTGCTCGTCTACGCAACCCTAATTTTCATTTTCCCTATAAAAAGGTAAAAAGTGATTTATTTTGTCTCATTTGTGTTTGTTGACTTTGGAGAAAGTGACACTTGGGGAAAAAGACAAAATGTCGATTCCCTTTGCTTCTCATCAATTCGAGCGTGTTTGGAGGTATCGGAGGCCCGCCACGTATGGACCACCGGTAAGTCATCATTTTTTACCCCTTTTTAATTTTTGTTTTGTCACTTTTAGTCAGGTTTTTCATTTTTTGCATGCAAATTTAACGGTTTAGCGTGTCGGGTAAAAACCATAGCGCGTACGATAAGTAGCATAGCACATGGGATTTTATGAACTAGGGTAGTGTCCGGGTAGGTTAGGATAGCGTAGGGGTGGGTTAGGGTAGCGCATTGACATAGTTTAGCGCATCGGGTGCGCAAGGTAGTGCGTAGGGGGAAGCGGGTAGCGCATCGCTTAGACCTAGTGCGTAGGGTTAGCCGAGGGTCACATAGGTAGGTTACGGTAGCACGTAGGTGTGACCTAGTGCAGTGGGGTAGGCTTGCAATGCAGGGCCAGGGTAGGATATCGCATGGTCAAGGGTTAGTGCTTAGGGTATTTTAGGTGGCACATTTAGAAAGAAGGGTAGCGCATAGTTGCAGGCTAGCACTTAGGGTTAATGGTGTAGCGCATGCAGAAGGTTGGATAGCACATAGCTAGCAGCTTAGTGTGTAGATAAAACTGTTTAGGGCATGGGCAGAAAAATTTGGGGAAAATAGGATTTTGGTGAGGATTATGAGATGAAGAAAGATATGTAGGTGTTTGCCAGTTTTGTCGAGATGGGTGTGATAGGTAGGCTACGTGTCTACTATCGTTTGTTTTAATAATTTTTCCAATATGATTTCCAATATGGTTTGTTTGATATGGATTTTGGAGATAACTTGATTTGAATTGCAATGTTTCAAGTTAATGTTGATATATTTATATGATATGATGTGAATATTGATATGGATGTTTGATATGAACTTGATTTGATGTGCATTGTTTCAAGTTGATATAAATGTGGAGCTTGAGTTGTTTTACAAGTTGATATGATTGTGGAACTTGAGTTGTTTTACAAGTTGATATGAATGTGAAACTTGAGTTGTGTTACAAGTTGATATGTTTGTGAAACTTGAGTTGTGTTACAAGTTGATATGAATGTCAAACTTGAGTTGTGTTACAAGTTGATATTGATCTGATGTGTATATGGATTTGATATGATGTGGAACTTGATTAGATTCTCAATGTTTCAAGTTGATATGAATTTGATTTTGATATGAATTGATATGATGAGGAAACTGATATTGGACATGTTTTGTTTATGATAGAAGAGACTTGGGGTGGCTTAGTAGTGAGAGTGATTTCCAAGACTGTGGTCATTGATACCATGATTGACACAAACAGACGGGGATATCATTGAGAGGTGTGGCCTATCCTCTTTGTTAGAGATGCCCCAGTATATCATTAACTGGGGTTTATTGAAAGCTTTGGCCAAGAGGTGGCATAGTGACACCAACACCTTTCATTTGACAACAGGTGAGATCATAGTGACACCTGAGGATTGCTACCATATTCTGCGGATTCCCGTGGTAGGTGCACTTTTACTCTATGAGCAGATGGAGGAGGGTGGGACAGAGGCACTTCGCCTGATTTTGCATGATGAGCATATTTGTAGGTATGAGATCCCATGGCAGGAGTTTATTGATTTGGATTATGCTCCTCTACCATTAGTGTTGGCAGGATTCATAGGTGGGTTTTTATGTCTCGACCGTAAGTCGAAGGGACTGGCAGTAGGATGGGGGTTGGTCTTGGAGGACATGGTGACACAGGGTCGCCGATTCACATGGGGGTCTGCTATATTGGCCAACTTATAGAGGGATCTGCATCAGGTGGTTTACTTGGGATATAGCAGTCTATCGGCTGGGGTTACACTGCCACAGGTATAGGTGTGGGAGCATATTCCCGTAGCCAGGACACTTGTGGACAAAGATAGGCCTGTTGGGTGCACCTATGCCTATGGGTACCGAGGGATAGTTGTCCAGCGTAAGCTGGGCAAACTAGAGCATTAGAGGAGAGTGCTAGATGATATTGATACGGTCATCTGGAGATCATTTATGGATTGTGAGGTATGGGCAAAGGATGGGATGAAGATGACCTATATCTACATGTCCCAATTTCTGATAGGGTAGACACCCTTTCTGATTGAGAGATTCTTGCATAGTCAAGTGTTGCGGCAGTATGGACGACGATAGGGGATTCCACAGGGAGCATGTTTGTATGCTTGACGGAGGCAGGATGTACTAGAGTGGGGACCTACTATCGATAGCGCGATAATGGTTAAGGAGTTATTTCACCTAGCCAACTAGATATGGGACTATGCCTATGGGATAGTCGATGTGGAGATGACAGAGGAGTTCACAACATTGTTTGCGGTGCATGTTGTGGCTAGGATATCAAATCCAGTGGAGATGATTCCCGTTTTTGACATGATGAGGATGAGTAGCCCAAGAGGCTAGGGAGACGAGGAGAGGATGGAGAGGAGCTAGATGAGGGAGGTGGAGATGGTGGAGGTGATGATGGTGGAGATGGTCGAGGAGGTGGCCGAGGTTGGTGAGGGGATAGAGGGAAAGGAGATTGGGGGAGGAGAGGAGATAGAGGTGGAGTTGGTGGTGACAAAGGGATACGGGTGGAGAGAGTTGTGCGGTGGGCTGTAGAGGATAGAGGGAGAGGAGGCTTGGTTATTCGAGCTGGGGGTGAGGAGCAGGTAGGAGAGGTGATAGCAGTGGTGGGAGGGACAGATGAGTTTATATGGCAGACCCAGAGGAGGAGGTCAGATATTTTACCCCCACCAGCACTGAGGACAGGGGGAGGGATAGGGGATACCACTTCATAGGTACCCCTCTAGATTTGGATTCTGACACACCGCAAGGATGCTTAGATTAGGTCCCTGTAGCTATCAGTGTAGCATCTGCAGACACAGATACTAGTGAATTAGTGGAAGATTACACAATTGACCACTGAGCGAGATACAACTTTGGAGCGGTTGGGTTGAGCTGAGGTTTGAGTAGAGACTTTGGAGAGAGCGACGGTGGGTGGCTCGATGAGAGACACCCTCCGAGAGTTGGATTTGAGAGCCAAGGAGGTGGAGTACTACAGGAGGAAGTATGAGGATGTGGTTCCCAGAGAGCATCGAGTTTCGAGTTTCACAGCGACGAGATCTAGTCGATCTAGGTAGATGGGGTTGAGGACAAAGAGAAAAGGCATGATAGGGCTTGCTCGTTAGGATCCACCTGGGGATCCCAATGCTGGGACATCTACTGTGAGACTATCACCCTCAGGAGATAGTCATACCTGAGAGACGTTGTCTCCATTGTATTTTGATTATTTTGTTGTATTTGGCACATACATGACATATTTTGTACATTTGATCATTTTTGATATATATATAGGACACCATTTTCCTTGATCCTCATGTGATGTGTTATGGATGATGCTTTCTCTATGATTTTGATGTTTCTAAGATGATGATGCAATGCTTAGATGTATGTGATTTGATATGTGATGAATTTGATGTGTTAATGCATGATGTTGTGAGATGTATCTTGAAGATGAGATGTATGATATGACATGCTGTGAGATGTATCTTGAAAATGAGATGTATGATATGATATGTTGTGAGATGTATCTTGAAAATGAGATGTATGATATGATATGTTGTGAGATGTATCTTGAAAATGAGATGTACGATATGATATGAAACTAATTGTAAAATGATATGCAACTAATTGTAAAATGATATGCAACGAATTGGAAACTAATATGCAACTAATTGAGCATCCTCATTCTTCCGTTTGTCATTCCTCTATAGTCACATGTTTTTTCTTTCTTTTTAGTTATCATCATTGAGCATTGATTTGTTGGGATATGTTGAAAATTTATACAAGCATAATGGTATAATTGAACCATAATGACCTCAGATAAAATTTACATGATTTTTTATTTTGCAAGATAGCACAAGCGTCAAGGTATACTTGAACCAGGACGACCTGAGTGCGGCTTGCATATAAACAGACAAGATTAAACCATTTGTATGTGCAAAGTGGAATCATGTCTTCAGTGATATGCTTTGAATCATGTCTGGAGACAAGTATTTTCACAGTACAAGTGATCGCCTCACAGATAGAAAACTAAAAAAATATTGGAGTCCCCATGACTTTCTCCTAGCTTGATGCATCATTGAGAAAATGTAGAGGATCCTGTAGACGTATAAAAATGACTATATTCCTAAATGAATATTTTATGTTCATTTCTCTATTTAATTAAATCTAGTTTAATTAAATTATCCACATTCCTCTATTTTATTAAGTAAATTACTCAATTTATTTAATTAAATTCAATTAACCCCTTTTAGATCATTTAATTGAATAAATGATTTTATTTAATTAAATCTATTCTTCTAAACCTTTTAATTAAATTCACATTTAATTAAATAGGGAATCCCAATTAAATAAATCTAATTTATTTAAAAACCTCCACTTGCAACCAAATTGAATTAAATTAACTTTATTTCAATTAAATCTTATTATTTTCCCATCCACTTGCAAAATCCTACATCTCCCACTTGCCCCTAAACCCTATTACTAACCCCCTTCTAGACTCTTCTAATCACTTCTAAATTAGCATAACCCATCTCCTAAATATTGTCACATCGCTAAGCAAGAGGAAGTCACTTCTCAAATCCTCAAAGTCTTTGATAACCATTAAAGGCTTCAAGTCTCCAACAACTTTCTCTTCCAAACCATTCATGGTTAACTCAACCCTCCAACATGATTAGAGACTTTTTCTAAACTAAACCCTCAATCTAACCCAAGGGTCTCATCAAGCATTCATTTCTTTGACCATGGTTATCCCTTAAACCTTGCACAAGAGTTTATCCTTTGGGTAAAAGCTTTATCCAATGGATAATCTTAACCTAACCTTAACCCTTACCCCCTAAGGTAACCATGAGGTCTTCTCAAGCATTTAATGCTTCCTACCTCTCTTCTCAACCCAGCCTTATGTTGACAATTGTCACCATTTCATTGGTGCAAATTGCAAACATGGATTCCCAACTTTCAAACTTGACCCTTGGTTAAATCTTTCAATCCTGGCCATCCATTGCCCTATTTTTGCTATAAATAGAGCTCTCATTCCTCCATTTTCATATATCCAAGTCTTTAGCATCATATTTATACTCAAATCCATACAAGCTTTAATATCTCATTTGTGCTCATCATTTAGCCTCTCTTTTAAATAGGAATTAATCTAAATATGCATGTTTAGAGTATTTTCCTTATCATTTAGCTTAATCATAGACTAGTATATCATGCTAGGATAGTCTTGCTACTAATCTTGTCATCTTATAATCTATTTTATTGCATTTATAAGATCATGCATAGCTCAAGATGCATTTCATAATAAAATCAACCAAAGCATCCCTCGCTCTTGAATTTGTCATCCCTAAACAACTTTGCTCAGAGATCTGAGAGCAAAGACATTGGTTTGAAGGACCTTGTGAGATAGAGAACCATGGAACTAACCTTGGGAAGGTGAGTCATCCTTTGTGACTCCATAACTTGCACCAAGAAGTCTTGTGGGTCTGTGTGGACAAGGCTCCTTAGACTTCATTTTTTCATATTTTAAGTTCTATTGACCTGTTTTTCCCGCATACATTTCTAGAACCCACCGCAGGGCCCGACCCCATATATCAAATTGGTTTTTGAATTTAACCCCTTTTGTAGGTACGTGGGAAATAGGAAACAGAACGTGGGAAACATTCCCTAGCGCATCTAGTTAATAGTCTAGCGCATCCTGCTTACTATTCTGTTAGGTCTCAGAGACAACTGAGAGGGGGGAGCTGAATCAGTTGTCAACAAATTTCAAACCAAAAACAACTTAACCAACTTAATGCTTAATACCAGTAAACTAGTTGAGTATGTCGGTAAACAATTTTAACAGTTAATAGCTATACCGGTAAAGATTAATGCATAAAACATAAACACAAAGTCATCCACAACACATAACACTAATATTTGTATGTGGAAACCCTGTAAGGGGAAAAACCATAGTGGGAAACCTTACCCACAATCAGATGATACTACTGTAGATAGTAAGTGTACATAAATGGGGTCTACACATGCAGAAAGGCCAACAACCTAGAGCTCACTGCTCAATCACAAAATGGGAGTCACACTGACTACAGTTGGATGGTTAAATCCAATAAGAATGTACTACACAAAACAACATCTTTATATGTTGGATTCAGTACCGGTGTAATGCTGATGTGCTTTCACAAAAACCTAGCTTCACCTTCAAATGATGTCTTCATGTATAGCTTTGCTTAATCTTGCATATACCTTCACACAATTCTTTTTCCGCATTCCACATTCGATCTTACATTTATACCATTACCTAAGACCAATTTTAGTAGGTCGGCTCAACAAGATATTACAATAAAAACACTTTACAAACAATATAATATCGGATGCAATAACCGATTGAACATGTCGGCTTAATGCATTTACAACAATAATTAATCATTTCCTTAGTGTGCCATGCTAATCTAGAAAAGATAAACCTATTGGTGTAACCCTAGGTAACCCTGGACCTATTTGCCGGTAAAAGAAAATATGCAAATATGAATATACCAATAGACAAAACTTCAGAACAAGATGTCAAAACGATGTCTTTGACATTACCAAGTGTCTTCCACATAATTTTGAGTGTCAATGATTATTATATCCTCTCGGTGAACCATATACCAGTAACTGTGCAATAGTTACTTGCTTGTCGGTGAATGCTACTGGATCTCCAAAGTGCTAGTGTTTTAGTAGGTGTTGACATCAATGACAAAACCATACCAAAATACCAACAATCTCCCCCTTTGGCATTAATGGCAACACAAGATGGAAAAACCATCAAAGTGCCAAATACCAATAACCAACAATCTCTTAAAAAGATCATAACTAGAATACAAAGAGTAATAATCTCTCCCAAACAACAATCTCTCCCCCTAGAAGAAACATGTGTTTTCCAAAGTTTCCAAACCAATTTCTCCAAAAGATGTGTTTTCCAAGGTTTCCATACCAATTTCTCCAAAATATAATGTGTTTTTCCATAGATATCTCTCCCCCTTTGACATCAAATGCCAAAGTTACAATAATATCAAGTTCATATAAAAAATACCAACTACTCCCCCTGAGAAGTAGCTTCCTCATCAAAGATCGGAGTAAAAGTTGTCTTTTAATTCTGTCGGTTGATGACAATCATCAACTATCTAAGTCTCTACCAGTGGTGGTATGACTCCAAGCTGATCTCTGAGATATTCAAAAGTCTCCTTAGGCAAAGGTTTTGTGAAAATATCTACAAACTATTCTTTAGTGTTCACATAAACCAGTTTTATCTCCTTTTCTTCAACTTTTTCCCTTAGAAAATTCAGTTTGATAGAAACATGTTTTGTTTTAGAATGTAGTACTAGATTCTTAGATATATCAATTGTTGCAGTGTTATCACAATATATGGTAATAGGTTCCTTGCATTTTACCTTTATGTCTTTCAACATTTGCTTAAGCCGTAGTACCTGTGTACAGTTAGTTGCTGCTGCAACATATTTTGATTCTGCTGTTGATAAAGATGTACAACTCTATTTCTTACTCAACCAAGAAACTAATCTCTTTCCAAGAAAGAATGCTCCGCCAGTGGTTCTTTTTCTATCATCCACATCTCCTTCCCAATTTGCATCTGTGTATGCACATAATTCAAAGTTTTCATCTCTAGGATACCATAATCCAAGATTTATAGTGCCTTGTAAGTACCAGAAAATCCTTTTTACTGCTGATTCATGATTTTCTCTAGGATTACTTTGAAATCTTGAAACAATACATACTGCATTCATAATATCAAGTCTGGTTTGTGTTAAATACAGTAAACCTCATATCATATAATCGTATCTAGTTGGATTAATAGGTGTAGATTCATCCCTTTGAGATATTGTCATTTGTAGTCATAGGTGTGCTTACCGACTTAGAGTTCTCCATCCCAAATTTCTTTAGTAACTCTTTTAAGTATTTGGATTGGCTCAAGAATATACCTTTGTTAGTTTGTGAAATCTACAATCCTAAAAGAATTTTATTTCTCCAATCATAGACATTTCAAATTCTTGTTGCATTTTAGTAGAAAAATCCTTACATAAACCATCTTCTCCTCCAAAGATTATATCATCAACAAATACTTCTATAATCAAGATGTCATCATTAGTTATTTTGTAATATAAATTGTTGTCTGCATTTCCTTTAGTAAAACCAGTCTTTAAAAGATACTTATCCAATCTTGCATACCAAGCTCTTGGGGCTTATTTCAGTCCATACAGAGCTTTCCTTAACCTGCAAACCATATCGTTGTCATCTGTCAAAGAAAATCCATCAGGTTGTTCAATGCATACTTCCTCTTCAAGATCTCCATTCAAAAATGCACATTTAATATCCATTTGATAAACTTTGTAGTTCTTGTGTGCTGCAAAAGCCAAGAATAATCTGACTACCTCAATTCTAGCTACAGGTTCAAAGGTTTCATTGTAATCAACTCCTTCTTTCTGAGAATATCCCTTACATACTAGTCTTTCTTTATTTCTGACAACTTTACCATCTTCATTAAGTTTGTTTCTGAATACCCATTTTGTTCCAATTACATTTTTATCTTTAGGACGGGGAACTAATGTCCAAGTGTTATTTTTCTCAATTTGTTCTAATTCTTCTTCCATAGCTTTAATCCAAAATTTATCTTCACATGCCTCATTAACAGATGATGGTTCTATTTGAGATATAAGACATACCTCTTCATTTGCCAATCTTCCTCTTGTCATAACTCTTTTAAATTTATTTCCAATTATCTAATCTTCAGAATGATTCAATCTTACATACCGGGGTGTCTTTGTTTGTTGTTGTTCTTCAGTTATCATGGAATCCTCAAATGGCACCGGGATAACTGGATCATCAATTTGTACCGGTGGATTTGGTGTAGGTTCATTTGTCAAAATTTCTATTGCCAGTTCAGAGTCTATATACCTTGAAGTTCCTCTGAATTGTTCATCAATTTTTACATTTGTACTCTCAACAATTTTCTGCAATCTCTTCTTAAAACATCTATATGCCTTTCTCTTAGATGAATAACCAAGAAATATTCCTTCATCACTTCTAGGATCAAATTTTCCAATAGACTCATCTCTTCTAATATAACATTTACTTCCAAAAATTCTGAAATATTTAAGAGGAGTATTACCAAACCATAGTTCATGAGGGGTCTTACCGATTTCACCTTTGATGTGAACTTTGTTGAATGTATAGACCGATGTGCTAACTGCTTCTCTCTAATACACATGTGGTAAATTTGCTTCTGATAACATACTTCTTGTAGCATCCAAGATAGTTCTATTTTTCCTTTCAACAACTCCTTTCTGCTATGGTGTCCGAGGTGCTGATGGTTGTCTTCTGATTCCATTCACTTCACAGAATGTATTAAAGTCCTTAGATGTGAATTCTCCTCCTTGATCTGATCTTAAACATTTGATTTTCTTATCAGTTTCATTTTCAACCATTGCTTTGAATAGTTTGAACTTTCCAAGTGCTTCTGATTTTTCTCTGAGAAAAGTAACCCAACACATTCTAGAATAGTCATCAATGATTAGCATGAAATATCTATCACCTTGTAAGCTTTTAGTTCTAGCTGGACCACATAAATCAATGTGAATCAAATCAAGAGCATTATTGGATTTTTCTGGAATACTTTTTAAACTTGCTCTAACTTGTTTTCCAAATTGACATTCCTTGCATATTGTGTTCTGAGGTTTGACAATTTTAGGTAGATCTCTAACTACCTTAGAAGTACTGATCTTTACCATGCAATCAAAGTTTACATGACAGAGTCTCTTATGCCATAACCAACTTTCATCTATATGTGTAATCAACCATGTCTTTTCACTGTTATTGAAATGAAAGACATTACCTCTAGTCTGATTACCGGTTGCAATTTCCAAACTAGTTCTATTCATGATTTTGCATTTTCCATTTTTAAATTGTAACTAAAATCCTTTCTCAACTAGTTGACCAACACTTAAAAGATTATGCTTCAATCCTTCAACATAGTAGATATTGTCAGTTTTATGCTTACCATCAAGACATATTGTGCCCTTACCTTTGATTGAACATGCTTTGTCATCTCCAAATCTTACTAAACCTCCATTATATTCTTGAAAGTTCAAGAATTTACTTTTGTCTCCTGTCATATGATGTGAGCATCCTGAGTCAATGATCCATTCATCCTTTACTTCAACTTTTTCTGCTAGGCCTTGTTCTACCGGTTGAACAGTAGGTGCCAGTTGATTTTTTGTTATAGAAACAAACCCATCCATTGTCTGCCGGATCCTCATCAGAATCATCAGTAACACCTTCATCAGCAATGTAACAAGATTTGTCTTTATTCTTCTTGAATTTATATCTCTGATATTTAGGATTAGGTTTGTATGTCCTTCTAGCTTCTTCTCTTAGTCTAGCATGTCTATCAAGGCATCTTGAAGCCATATGACCAATCTTATTGCAGTTAAAACATTTAAAGGGTGCTTTACCTTCATACTTACTCTCAATTGGACCTTTAGGCATTTTCCTTGCAAATAGTGCTCCAAGTTCTTCAAGTTCTTCATTTTCTTTCCTGCTTTCTTCAAGTTCTCTTGCATAAAAGGCTTTCCAATCAGATTTGTCAAATGATGGAGCAGATTATGTTGATGCTTTAAAGGCTAAATCTGTCTTTATAGTAGCAACAGGACCAAATTCTTCAATTTCAAAAGCTGAAAGTTTCCCAATCAATGTATCCCTAGTTACTGATGTATTAGGTATTGTTCTTAACTCATTTATAGTAATAACCTTCATTTTATATGCCGGTGGCAATCCTCTTAAGATTTTTGAAACAATTTCATCCTCACTTATGGTTCCTCCACAACATTTAATACCCAAAACAATTTCATTTACTCTTTCCATAAAAGTAGAAATCCTTTCATCTTCTTCCATTTTCAGATGTTCATACCTGACCCAGAAGCTTTCAAGTTTTGCAATTTTGACTATGGAATCTCCTTCATTCAGTGTTTCCAAATGATCCCAAATAGCTTTAGCAGTAGACCTATCTGATAATCCCATGATTTGTTGATATGATAATGTGCTCAAAAGTGCTTCTCTTGCTTTGCAATCATTTTCCTCATCTTTAGCCAAGATAGTTGGACTGGGCTGACCAGCAACAGCAGCAGTGTAACCTTTCTTTGTAACTTCCCAGACATCTTTGCCAATGTAATTTAGGTGTGTCTCCATTTTGATCTTCCATATGCCATGGTTCCATCAAGTTTAGGATTGTCCTTCCTGAAATAATTAGTAGACATTGGATCTCCTCAAGTTGTTAAACTTCTGCAAAAAAGGACTAAGCTCTGATACCAATTGTTACATCCCGGAGACAACTGAGAGGGGGGGGTGAATCATTTGTCAACAAATTTGAAACCAAAAACAACTTAACCAACTTAATGCTTAATACCAATAAACCAATTGAGTATGCCAATAAATAGTTTTAATAGTTAATAGCTATACCGGTAAAGATTAATGTGTAAAACATAAACACAAAGTCATCCACAACACATGACACCAATATTTGTACGTGGAAACCCTGTAAGGGGAAAAACCATGGTGGGAAACCTTACCCACAATCAGATGATAGTACTGCAGATAGTAAGTGTACATAAATGGGGTCTGCACATGCAGAAAGGCCAACAGCCTAGAACTCACTGCTCAATCACAAAATGAGAGTCACACTGACTATAGTTGGATGGTTAAATCCAATAAGAATGTACTGCATAAAATAGCATATTTATATGCTAGATTCAGTACCGGTGTAATGCTGATATGCTTTCACAAAAACCTAGCTTCACTTCAAATGATGTCTTCGTGTATAGCTCTGCTTAATCTCACATATACCTTCACACAATTCTTTTTCCGCATTCCACGTTCGATCTTACAAATAAGATCTTACATTTATACCATAACCTAAGACCAATTTTCGTAGGTTGGCTCAACAAGATATTACAATAAAAACATTTTACAAACAATATAATATCCGATGCAATAACCAATTGAACATGTCGGCTTAATTCATTTACAACAATAATTAATCATTTCCTTAGTGTGCCATGCTGATCTGGAAAAGATAAACCTGTCGGTGTAACCCTAGGTAACCCTGGACCTATTTGCTGGTAAAAGAAAATATGCAAATATGAATATACCAATGGACAAAACTTCAGGACAAGATGTCCAAATAATGTCTTCGACATTACCAAGTGACTTCCACATAATTCCGAGTGCCGGTGATCATTATATCCTGTCGGTGAACCATATACCAATAACTGTGCAATAGTTACTTGCTTGTCGACGAATGCTGCTGGATCTCCAAAGTGCTAGTGTTTTAGTAGGTGTTGACATCAATGAGAAAACCATACCAAAATACCAACATGTTTAGCACATTTGGTCCATCTCGTAGCGCGTCTAGTCTTTACTATAGCGCATTTTCCCACTAACATTTTCTTGTAGGTCTCGGCGCAGGAGAAAAACAGAGCAACACATCCGGAAACCATCCTAGCGCATCCTGACAACAGCATAGCGCATCGCTGTCATCTTGTAGCACATCACTGTTATATTGTAGCACGTACAGTTTGTTCTGTAGTGCATCATGAACAGAGGCAAAAACTAAAATCTGTAACCGAGGGTAAAATTAGACTTGTTGAAGTCCACGAGTTATCTAACCTTTTTGCTTGTTATTTTGCAGGGTTCTAACGATTTTATTGTAGATAGGAGCTCAGTTTTAGGACCATTAAGATAGTTAGAGTTTTTACTAACTTAGTTAAGTTAGTTTAAAATTTGAACTTCTTTTAATTTTCTTAAAATTGAACTCATATTTCATTTGGGTACCTAAAAAGAACCACAAATCAAAAATCTTTTCTTTCTTTCCTAGGAGGAAAATTCTTAGTTTGGGCTTTAAAAAGAACAAGACAAATTTTCATTTTGCAAAGGGCTTAAAAAAAAAAGAATTTCACCATCCTTTGGTGCATAAAAGGATCCATCTTTAAATTTGGGCAAAGTAAAGAATCACACCAAGTCACAAAAAATCAGTTACAACTAAAAGAGGGAAGATCTTCCCCATTTGATCACTTTTGTTTTGTTGACCAAACATCGAATTTACTTTGTTGACGATTTCTTTCCATGGAGTAGAAAATAATTGCCTTGAAAGTGTAAAATAAACACCATGTTTTTATGGAGCAACATCTCCATATAGATTTTAGAAAATCACTGAATTGAAAGGATAAAAAGAACAACTCGATTGCCTTGTCTCGAAAGTAGAAGGTATATGCTCTCCCCTTAACTAGGTGATCAAAAAGCCAGAGTACTTTTACGCTTTTGGTCATTTAAAGCATTTAGATCCTTTAGCAGGGCTGCCTTCTTGAGGGGTTGAAAAACTCTTAAAGCCATTCATGGTCGGTGTGAAGGGAATGACCTAAGTGGGAAATGGCTTTGACACCAAGTGTTCCAACCCACTATAATCAAAAGTGGAAAGTGACAAAAGTCCTTTTCAACGGTTGCGCGCAACAATTAGCCTTCCCCCAGTATCCTTGAGATACGTAAAGCCTTTCTTCTAAAGGTTGGGAAGCCTCCTAAGGGAGTTTATCACTGAAGGTCAAACAGGAAGCCTGATTACGAACCTTAGAAATAGAAACTTTGAGCCGAGTCAGTAACGAGACATTTGTAATATCATAGTGCAAGGGTGGGGAAGAATCTGCCCCCAAGATTACTCACCATATATCTCCCAAAATAACTACTCAATTGCGAAGCAATTCACTTTGAGTTAATTTCTAGCAAAAAGCAAAAAAATGGGCACCCTCTAGGGGGTGACACGACTGTTTGAGCTGATGGAGTATCGATACTAGTGAGCTATGGTATTACTTATGACCTTTGAATTAAGAGTCTTCTTGAAGTATATTTTTTTGTAACTAAACCTGTTAAAACATTGGGGATTTGAATACATCCTTGCAGAACATACACTTATTGTTAGATTAAGCAAAATGGTTGTCTCTTTGGTGTCATGCTTTCATTTGTTACTTCAGAAAATCATCTATCAACACTAAAAAATTCAAAACAAAGATCCAAAAATCGCAGAAAACAACCAAATCAATACATCAAGGCAGTCTAGCACGTAAGAACAACCTCTTAGCGCATGTGAACTATCTTTTAGCACATTAAAACTGAACTTTAGCGCATCAATTCTTAACAGTAACACTTTACCAGGAATCCAAAATCCACAATCATAACTTAGCACGTTTTGAGAACAATCTAGCGCATGGAAGCATCAACTTAGCATGTAGGAGTCAAAAACTAGCGCATAGAGTTAATCAGTTAGCACTTAGCAGGCCCATGCTAGCGCATGACTTTTTGAGTAAAACTTAAAGCAAAAAGAAACAATCTAAACCAGTTAGCACGTAGCCGGGGGCATCCTAGCGCGTGTGGTCTTTTCCTCAGTGCATTGAAAACTTTCTGTAGCGCATCCCATCTCTACTTTAGCGCATAATAAAAAACAAAAAACAAGCAGCAGAACAGAGATAAATTTGAATAATTTTGAAAACATTTTTGAAAACCTCCTTTCATCAGCTTCATTTTTGTCAAAACAGAGTATTAGAAACAAAACATTAAAAAACTATTTCTAAGACAAATTTCTAGTCAAACAAAAGTTGTCCAGAATCCAAAAGTGGTCGCCCGATAAACATATCTATCCAATCAAAATGAGGAAACATCATCACGAGTGACGAATAGGTCCTTTATTATCTCATGAATTTTATCCAAAACACACTTGTTCAAAGCCTCAAGTTGTCAAATCAAGTTTCCATATCAGGAAACTTTATCCATATCATTTGGCACACTTTGTCATGAGGGGGCATCTAAACCTTCACTTTGATAAAGTAAAACTTGAAGTCTTCAAAACAAGATAACCTGAATCCAAAACAATTCAAAAGGAAACCATTAATCACTTATGCATGACTAATCCTCATATTCTAAGAAGAAAGAATATTTATCATATACTAAGTTGAAGAAACAACAACCAAGTTTTTCCAAATTTGTCAAAAGAAATAAATTTTTATACATCAATCGTCAACTCTTCAAATCTCATCAAACATTTCTTCATCACGTCAAACTTTATATCCAGAACAAATCCAACGAATTTGACAAGGAGCCTTTGAAGGCTAGAGCATATTGTCAAAAATCCGCATTCAGTCAAATCATAAACCGTGGAGGAAAGATCAATCCTACATTCTTTCCTGATGAGTGCATCACTTACAACATACCCCGATTTGAACCACCAACCTCTGAGAAACACATCGAAGAGGATTTTATCCCCTTTATCATAGAAAGCTTCTACTAGATGCCTGTTGTTACTCACTCTCAACAAAAAAAAAAGAGCGAAATACAATCAGAATCCAACATGAATCAGAGATTATCAAATCCTTTTAAGCATCCGAGTCTAGAGGACGCCAAAATTTCGGAGGAACTTCTTCAAGAATGTCAAGAGAGTGCTTCATTTCAAAAACTTGTGGAAAGACTCATGGAAAACGACAAGGAAAAATACCTACTCATGCTTACAAGCAAAGGGGTTAAACTTCCTGAAGACTTCGACATAGACATGTTTAGAACAAGATCTCAACATTATGAGTATCAAGAACGACAATGAGAAGGGGAAGTGCGTGACCCTAAGCAAGATATTCCTGAACAAAACATACCTGAACAAAATACACCAAACATCCCTGAACAACACATCCCTGAGAAAAATATATCGTTCCATACACCATTTCAACCCAGAATTAATGCAAGGGAAGAAGTCTTCCCTCGGAAAAACAATGCGCCTTTGGTTTCCCTTACTTAATAAATACAAATGTTACAAAGACAAATGCAAGACATGCAACAAGGGACAATAGTAGGGTATTCACTAAATAAAATTTGTCCTTATCCTTTTGACAGAAGATTGCACATGGTCCCTTTTCCTCCAAACTCAGACGTTCCAAAATTTGACAAATACGATGGGAAAAGCGATCCTCGTGATCATGTTCGAGAATTATGCACCATGAGTCTTGAATTTTCTCATGATGACACCTATCTAATGAGGTTATTCCCATGAAGTTTGGGAGGACAAATAATGGAATGGTTATCCAAAATCACACCTCCTGTCAGATCATTTGATGAACTAGTCAACAAATTCATCACTCAATATTCTTATAACATTCAACATGCTATCACCATGCTAGACATCTGTAACACCAAACAGAAAAACAATGAAACATTCATGGTATTCCTTCAACGTTGGCGATATATGGTTTCATGATATCCTCGAGATATTCCTGAAAAAGGAAAAAATGGAAATTTTCATTGACAACTTGAATGGTGAGATGAGTTACAGGCTCAAACTCTAATACATACCATCTTTCGCTAAACTAATTGAAAATGACATTCAAGTAGAAGAAGCATGTGTCAAGAAATGAACGCTCAAATTCTTCAAAGAAGGAACAGGTTCATCAAACTACAATAACCAAAATAACAACTTAGACAAATCTAGATTCTGGACTTGAAACAAAAACAATTGAAACGAAGGAGGCAATGAATCACATGATCCAAAATCTAAACAGCCCATGCTCGCATTATCAGGGAATCCCCAAGCTACGAAAAATCCCAAAGGTACTAACCCAGACACTAACACTTGCACACCAAATACCAATCAAGGTCAACCCCACACCAACAATGCTCAAAGCAATAACACAAATTGAGGACCTAATAACAATTCACAATGTAACACCAACAACTTTCAAAAGCTTGTCTACACACCATTGGGACAATCACTGGAGTCGGCATTCAAAGAACTCCTGGTCAACAAAGTAATCTCATTACAAGCAATCAGCAACTACTAACCCCAAATCAAACCACCCTAGTGGAATGACTCACACTTTTGTGATTTTCATCGTAACAAAGGTCATCAAACAAATGATTGCATGAGACTGAAAAACATTGTTCAAGACATGATTGTTAGAGGTGATTTAACGGTGGATGCTCTCAAGACAAATAGTGACCATGGAGCCTTTAAGAATCCTCTTCCAAACTACAACAAGGATGGAGCTTCCACCTCAAATGATACACGTGGAGCTCATATCAATCACATCTACAATAACACTATCAATCATATATCAGCTAAAGACAATCAAGTCAATGTCATCACAATCCAAGATCAATGTGATCATGAATCTGTCAACGTAACAACAAGAGCTCAAAAATATGTCTTGAAGGGACATATGTCAATGGCAAACAGAATACCCAAGCTTCAATATGATCTAGTCAGCCAACTGCACAAAACTCTTGCTCAAATATCTATACTGGAATTGCTAAAACTTTCACCAAAACACAAAGACATATTGGAGCAAGCCTTATTAGAAACAAATGTACCTCAAGATCTAGATGTTGACAAATTCCAAGCCATGGTCTCTCATATGACAGGGCCTCATAATCTCACTTTTTTGGAGCATGATAATATCTCACTAAGTCATCCACATAACACTCCTCTCCATATTGAAGTCATCATCTATAAACACCGAGTGAAATGAGTGTTGATAGATGGAGGAGTTGGGCTTAATATATGTACCTTAAAACTTATCTGTGCATTAGGCTTCTAAGAAGAGTCTAGTGATCCATGCAAAAAGATTACTATAAAGGCATATGATGATGAAGAAAGATCCTCTAAAGGAACAGTGGTGTTGTTGGTTCAAGTTGGACCAATACAAAGAGATACTATGTGCCAGGTCTTAGACATAGACCTCACCTACAATATCTTATTAGGTCGACCCTGGATACATGAAATGAAAGTAGTGCCTTCTACATATCACCAGTGTGTCAAATTCCCCTACAATGGGTAGGAAGTTTCTATATCTATTGATCACAATCCATTTCAACATTTTAATGCAATGGGGGCAGCCCAGGATAGTTTGGTTCCGCATAATAAAGAGAAATAGAACCCCTCAGCATCAGATCTTCAACAAGAGAAGTCTAAATCACTACCTGGAGATTTCAAGCAGAAACTGAAAATCAAAGAACAAGGAATGGGAGAATACTCTATGGAACCCATGTGTTTGACCAGCTTACCCACATCACCTAGATCTCATGGATTACCTACAGCATCAACACATCAAGAAAATCAGCCCATCACCAAGTTCGATGGCACATTCATTCAACTCGACACTTTAGCACATGAATCCGAGGAAAAGGATGTTCTTAGTTGGCTATACAAAGATGAGGAAGATGAGGAAGAAGACAAAGTAGCTACTGTGGAAGTAGCTCTACCTACACACCTATATGGAAAAGGCTACTTAATCATGCATCAATTGGGATACAATGGCAAAGGACCTATTGGTAAGCATCAGGAAGGTGTCACAGAACCATTGGATCCTCCTTCACAATTTAGTAAAGTCAAAAAAGGATTGGGCTTTGAATTCACTCTACTACCAAAGAAAGTACTATGCAAATATCAAAAACCTTAGTGGAAAGCAAAGAAGAAGTACAAAGAAGAATCCTTGCAAGAAGCACTATTTGAGTCAGTAGAGACAATCCATAAAGAACATGAACATCAAGAAAAGAAGCAACATCAGGAGAAGCCCATCATTCACAAGAAGGCAATGTCTATAGCAGTAGCTCATATTCATGACCAAATATCCAACAAAGTAGAATCACCTCAGGGAAACATCATTCCTCCCCAAGAAGAAACAGTCTACGAACAAATGCAAAAAATAGAAGTAGGATCTGACGTAGAATCAAAAAAAGCCAGTAGAATAGTATCAATTATCAAAGATCTATTTTCTCCATTCAACATACCTGTTTACAGCACTGAAAAGATCTAGGATGATAACTCTGAGACTAATTCCAATGAATATGAATTGGGTAGCTGCTCAAATGCTACTCAAAATACTAGTTCTATATCCCTTTCTCAAAAAGAACATAACATAGAAATTAGACTACTTGAATTTGGACCACCAAAAATCTATGACACTAAGGAAACCGAGCAGAAACATTATGAACAAGTCTATATAGAGGATGATACCATCAAAGACCTCGATGGAATCTTGGACTTCCTTAACACCCGAACCAATCATAATGAAACCTCTATCCTGACACTTACTGCAACAGAACTTGATCCACCAAATGATTCCTTACCATTTGTCTTTCCTAACCTCATCAACTGGGATGAACCCGAAATACATGATATACCAATTTTCCCAAATGATGAATCTATTATCCACTACCTATGTACTGCTAATCTAGAAACTGGCTCTACCAGTGAACAAAGTAACGATGTCTACAACCAAGGGAGTACCAAGTCTCTCAGTCGCAAAAATAAACCAAATAAAGGATTTGATGCTGAAAACCAGTCAATGGCAGCCCTAGATCATGAAAAAGTAAAAATAAAGGACACATCTGAGGGTGAAAACCTTTTTAAGGCACCTAAAGATGGGAGACTTGACACTCTTCCTAAACATTTTCATGAGCGATCACCCATATTGATTGAGTCCACTCAATCAATCAACATTGGTACTACAGAAGCAACCAAAAATATACACCTTGTAGAATCTTTGACAGAAGCATAAATATCAGAATTTTCCAAATTTTTTAAAGAAAAACAAATCAACTTTGCTTGGGCATACACAGATATGCCCGGGATTGATCCACAATTAATCATGCATCACTTGTCTATGGCTCCAGGAGCTAAACCGGTTAAGAAAAAACTAAGAAAGATGAATCCACATGTGGTACTCATGGTCAAAGCTAAACTAAAGAAACTATTAGATGTTGGATTCATTCGACCTATAGACTATGCTGAGTGGATTTCAAACATTGTGCTAGTTTCAAAACCAAATGGTAGTATCAGGATATGCACGGATTTTAGAGACATCAACAATGCCTCTCCAAAGGATGACTTTCCTTTGCTAAGTATTGACATAATTGTAGACCTCACAGCATGCCATGTAATGCTATCACTAATGGATGGTTTCTTAGGCTATAACCAAATCAAGATTGCTCCAGAGGATCAAGATAGAACAATGTTTACCAGTCCATGGGGAACGTATTGTTGGAATGTCATGCCTTTTGGATTAAAGAATGTAGAGGCAACTTATCAACGAGCAATGACAACAATATTCCATGACATGATGCATACTTTCATGGAAGACTATGTGGAAGATTTACTAGCTAAATCCTTCACTAGAGCAGAACATCTAAGTATCTTAGAAAAGATTTTTGAACAATTGGAAAAATTCCAAGTCAGGCTCAGCACTAAGAAGTGTGTCTTCAGGGTTACATCAGGAAAGTTGCTAGGCTACATAGTCTAGGCTAAGGGAATTGAAGTGGATCCAGCAAAGGTACAAGCCATCATGGAGATGCCACCGCCAAAGAACATCAGCCAACTTAGATCTCTACAAGGACGACTCCAATCAATCAGGAAATTCATCGCTCAATTAGCAGATAAAAGCCTACCATTAAATCATTTGTTACATAAAAATGTACCATTTAGTTGGGAAGCCAAATGTGCAGAATCTTTCTATCAAATCAAATAGTTTCTAATGAACCCACCAGTTCTAGTACCACTGATAGTAGGGAAGCCACTCATTCTCTATATTTCCATAATAGATATATCACTAGGGGCACTATTAGCACAAGAAGATCAACAAGGCAAGGAATGAGTAATATACTACATTAGCAGGACTTTGAACGGATATGAGCTCAATTGCACATTTATTGAGAAAGCCTGTTTGGTGGTAGTCTTTGCCTCCCAAAACTTCTGACATTACATGCTAGCTCACACAATCAAGCTAGTCACAAAAAATGATTCTCTCAAATATTTACTCAGCAAAGCAGCTCTTACAGGTCAATTGGCTAAATGGGTCATGATTCTCAGTGAATTTGATATCCACTATACGGAGCGAAGAGCTATCAAAGGACAAGTAATAGCAGATCAAATAGCAGAAGCACCACTACTAGGCAAACAAACTATGGAGATTGAATTTCCAGACAGGGACGTTCTTGCTATCTCTTCCAAACAATGGACCCTATTCTTTGATGGATCCTACACACAACATGGTTCAGGTGTTGGCATTTTATTTATCACTCCTTAAGGACACACTATACCAAGATCATATAGGCTTATGTTCCCATGCACAAATAAAGTGGCTGAATATGAGGCATTGGTTATAGGCATCAAAATGGTCGTAAAATGGAAAATCACAGAGTTAAAGGTCTACGGAGACTCACAATTAGTCGTCAATCAAATCAACAATGACTATCAGACAAAGGATGACAAGCTGCTACCCTATAAGTGAATGGTGGATGACTTCAAGCAATATTTTGCACACATCACCTTCGAGCAAATACCAAGATTGAACAATAAAGCAGCTGATGCAATGGCTACTGTCGCTTTATTACAATAAATTCCAGAACAATAGAGTCGTTACGAGTGTCTGGTAGACCAACTGTTCTCCCTAGGCTATGACCACTCAGAATCCCAGGTTATCTATGCCTTAACTAGTTCAGACTCCCCTTTATATGGAACGATACATGAGTATCTTAAAACAAATATCCTACCCATTGACTTGTCCCGAAACCAAAAACGTAACTTTATCCGACAAGTTGCCCGTTATACCCTTACTGCTGATACTTTGTACCATCGAGGTCTAGATGGTACTCTTCTTCGTTGCCTTGATCGTACCGAATCTGACTCCGCTTTACATGAGCTTCATGAAGGTATATGTGGCACACATTCAAGTGGTACAACTCTTGCTAAAAAGCTTTTGCGAATGGGATACTACTGGCCTACAATGGAAAAATATTCTTACCACTTTCGCTAAGAAGTGTCCTAAATGCCAAATCCATGGCAATATGATACATACACCAGCACAGGAACTGCAACAATTTACAACATCCTAGCCCTTTTGTCAGTGGGGACTGGACTTGGTCGGCAAAATTCATCCTTCCTCATCAAATGGACACAAGTTCATTATCACTGCAACATAATACTTTACCAAATGGATCGAAGCAGTCCCCATGACCACAGTAACTGGGAAATAAATTGCCTCTTTTATCCTTAACTATCTGATCTGTAGATATGGCATCCCGAGTTCCATCATCACAAATAATGGACGACCTTTCAAAAACCAAGATGTAGGCAAACTATGTGAAAAAATCAAAATCCAACATCGTTTCTCTACACCTTATTACCCATAGGCGAATGGTCAGGCAGAAGCATCCAACAAAACAATACTGAAAATATTGAAGAAAATAGTGAATGATGCAGGCAAAGATTGGCATGTGCAACTCAATCTAGCACTTTGGGCATACTGAACTAGCATTCACACACCTACAGGAGCTACGCTATACTCATTGGTATATGGATCATAAGCTATTTTACCCCTGGAGGTAGAAATTCCATGTCTCAGAGTCTCTTGAAAAGACTTAATCCCAGATGAAGAGTATCGAGTTAATCGACTAAAGAACTTGAACTCTTAGATGAAAGATGCCAGCGTGCTTATACTCATCTCAAAGCATATCAACAATGTATGTGCAGAAGCTACAACCACAAAGTCATTCCCTAGATTTTTTAAGTTGGTGACCTAGTACTCAAGGAAAATCCTAGAAATCAGCAAGATCGAGAAAAGAAAGGGAAATTTGAACCTAACTGGTTAGGTCCCTATGTCATCATATCAGTCTATGGATCAGGTGCTTATCAACTAAGAACTTCATAAGGAGATGTGCTCGACGAACCAACTAACAACATCCATCTGAAGAAATACTACACTTGAGTAGTCTAATACACGGAAAAAGCCAAAAAAATTAAAAAATCAAGAAAAAGCAAATAAAAAGGTACAATAAAAGCAACTGGTGAAAACCTAGTAACAGGTGCTATTGTGAAAGAACAACTCCTCTATCTATATCTATATCCTTATCTCTGTAGTAAAGCACTATCGGCCATCGCTCGACATTTTATCACGAATATCCATTCAAGACATACTTAGCGTAGTCACTATCCTGATTTCACCATCTAGCCTTTCACCACATCTCACCATGGCTTGGTAATCACTATACATGCCCGCATCAAGAGGTACACTTAGCTAGGGGCAATAACCGTCTAAAACTTCCAGCATGTTCAAACCGTCAAAACTATTGGTAAAACTCATATCCAACAACCAAAGGCTCACGTAAATCACAAAGCAAAACATTGATCGATCAAACAAAGATTCACAAAAGAAATACGATGGATGATTTTTTGAAGTATCACATGTTGCATTTTGCATAAACTTTTGACTATTCTTGCATTTGAACTTTTTGAATTATTGGATTCTCTATATTTTCTCCACAATGCTTCAAAGCTAGAGAAACATCGGTAAACTCCATTATTTTTTTCGTCTTCTGTCTGTGAGGCAATCATTTATACTATGTAAATACTTGTCTTGAGACATGATTCACAACACATCACTAAAGACATGATTCCACTTTACACATACAAATGGTTTAATCTTGTCTATTTATACGCAATCCGCATTCAGGTCGTCCTGGTTCAATTATACCTTGACGCTTGTGCTATCTTACAAAATCAAACATCATGTAAATTTTTCTCAGGTCATCATGGTTTAATTATACCATTATGCTTGTATAAATTTTCAACATATCCCAACAAACCAATGCTCAATGATGATACCTACAAAAGAAAGCAAACACATGTGGCTATATCGGGATGACAATACAGAATGAGGATGCTCAAAAAAAAATTAGTTGCATATCATTTTACAATTAGTTGCATATCATTTTACAAAAAGTTTCATATCAAGATACATCTAATCATGCATTCACATCACATACATCTATCTAAGCATTACATCATCATAGAATAAACACAAGCATATAAAAAGCATAAATCCATAACACATCACATAAGGATCAAAGAAAATGGTGTCATATATATATATATATATATCAACAAATGATCAATATACAATATCTGTCATGTCTATACCCAGTACAACAAAACAATGATCAAAAATACAATGGAGACAACGTCTCTCAAGAGTGACTATCTCCTGAAGGAGATGGTCTCGATGCAGATGTCCCAGCCCCTAGATCTCCAGGTGGATCCTGTCTATGAGGCCCCGTCACACCTTTGTTCTCTGACCGCGAACCAGTCTCTCAAGATCGACTGGATCTCGAAGTAGTGAAACTCTGCACTCAACACTCCCTAGGCACTGCATCCTCATAATGGTGTCGATAGTACTCCACCTCCTTGGCTGTCAAGGAGAGCTCTTTCAAGGTGTCTCTCATTGGACCACCTATTGTCGCTCTCTGCAAACTCCCTGCCAGCTCCTCAACTCGACCTAGCCACTCCAAAACAGTATCCCGCTCTATGGTCAACTATGAAATCTAACTCTACTATGCCAATAACTGTGCCTACAGTTGCTGCATTTTTAACTATAGGGTCCTAATCTGAGCATCCTCTCGATGCATCAGAACCTGGATCTAAAGGGGTACCTCGGAAGATACACTCCACATCCCTCCCCCTATCCTCGGTGCTGGTGGAGGTAACACATCAGTCCTCCTTCTCTGAGCTGGTCATCTCAACTCATCAATCCCTCCCACCGCTGCTATCACCTCTCTTACTCTACCCTCACCCCCTGCTCCAATCACCAAACCTCCTCTCCCTCTATCCATCATAGCTCGTTGAACTTCTCTCTCCACCCGTACCCCTCTATCACCACCATCTCTACCTCTGTCTCCTCTCCTCCCCCGATCTCCTCTCCCTCATCATCATCCTCCACCTCCTCCATCATCTCCCTCATCCTCATCTCCACCTTCCTCATCCTCATCATCATTGAAAGCGGGCCGGATCTCCGCTGGATCTGATATCCTCACCATGACATGAGCTCTGAAAAAATCAGGAAAACTCATCTGTCATACCAACATTTAGTATCTCAAGGACATAGTCCCATTTCTGGCCTGCTAACTGCAGAAACTCCTCTATGGTCATCGCATTGTCAATAGTCGGACCCTAATCTGGTATATCCTACCTCTGCACGCATACAAACAGGTCCCCTGTGGTATCCCCTACTAACGACCATACTGTCGCAAAACTCTAGTAACGAAAAATCTCTCGATCACAAACGGGGTCCACCCTATCAAAAATTGGGTCATGAAGACATATGGCATCTCCAGCCCATCCTCAGCCCATACCTTGCAATCTGTATAAGGTTACCAGATGACTGTATCAATGTCATCTAATACCCTCCTCCAATGCTCAAGTTTGCCCAGCTTCCGTTGAACAACTAACCCCCTGTATCCATATGCGTATGCACACCCAACAGGCCTATCTCTATCTACCAATGGCCTAGCTGCAGGAATGTGCTCCCAACACCATACTTGTAGAAGTGTCATGCCAACTGACAAATTGTCGTAGCCCAGGTATACTACCTCATACAAGTCCCTATACAAGTGGGCTAGCATAGTCGATCCCCATGTGAACCTGCGACCCTGTGTCACCATCTCCTCTAGCACCAATCCCCATCCTACAGATAGTCCCTTCAACCTACAGTCGGGACATAGGAAACCACCTATAAATCTTGTCAGTACCGATGGAAGAGGTGCATAGTCCAAATCCAAAAACTCCTGCCAAGGGATCTCATATCTGCAAACTGTGTCATCATGAACTATCCGACGAAGTGCCTCTATCCCGCCCTCTTCTAACTGCTCATAAGGTAATAGTGCACCTACTACAGGTATACGCAGGATCCGGTAATAATCCTCTGGGGTCACTATAATCTCACCTATTGCAAAGTGGAAGGTATTCATGTCACTATGCCATCTCTCTACCAGCACTATAAGTAAACCCTGGTTCACAGTAAACTGAGGCATATCTAGTAGGGAAGATAGGCCACGTCTATCAATAATCTCTAGATCAACCTGTGACAATCGTGGTATCAATGCCCATGGTCTAGGGAGCCACTCACATGACTGAACCACTCCCAATCGCTCCTATCGAAAAGAAAAACAAGTCCAATATCAGTTTCCTCATCAACACATAGATATCAAAATCAAAATCACATCAAAAACTTGAAAACTTTGAAAATCTAATCAAGTTCTACATCATATCCATCCATATCAACTTGTAACACAACTCAAGTTTTCAAAAATCATATCAAACTTGTAACACAACTCAAGTTTCCACATCACATCAACTTGTAACACAACTCAAGTTTCCAACCCATATCAACTTGAAAAACAAATCAAGTTCCACAATCATATTAGCTTGTAACACAATTCAAGCTCCACATATATCAACTTGAAACAATGCAAATCAAATCAAGTTCATATCAATTCCACATTAATATCTATAAATAACTTGAAAAATTGCAAATCAAACCAAGTTATCTCAGCACTCATATTGGACAAACTATCAAAACCATGACAGCATACACAGAAATGAACAATTTATACCTATCCCAACAAAACTGACCTTATCCTATAAATTTTCCTCACTCACAAATCATCCTATCTCGCAAAACCTACCACATGCGCTAACTAAATTTGGCTACACACTGAAATCCTACTCATGCACTAACTTGTTTTCTCCACGTGCTATCCTATCTACCCCATGCACTATCTATTTCTTCCAATGCACCATCTAATCCACCCTAAGTGCTTAACCTATCCCATGCGCTAACCTAGCCCATGTCTGTGCTACCTATCTAACCCTATGTGCTAGGTCAGACCTACGCGCTACTTACCCCTACCCATGCGACCCCCTGTGCACCCACTACACTAGGTTTACCCGATGCGCTACCCATTTAACCATCTATGCTACCCTGTGTCCCTAATGCACTAATCAATGACTATGCCCTAACCTAGCAAATCTATGCGCTTCCCTAAGTTTTCGGATGCTACCCAAAATCTAAAACCTTATGCGCTATGAAATTTTTCATATACGCTAACCGATGCCCCCTATGCGCTAAAATGAAAAAACTGCATGCCAAAATTCAAAACATGACCAAAAATGACAAAATCAAAAATCAAAAAGGGGTCAAAAAGGTTGACTTACCAATGGTCCATACGCTGCAGGCCTCTGATACCTCTAAATGTGCTCGAATGGATGCATAGAATACATAATAGGCATTTTGTCTTCTCTCGAAAAGTCTCTCTCTCCAAGGTCAACAAGCATAAATGAGACAAAACAATGCACATTTCCCCTTTTATAGGGTAAAATAAAATTAGGGTTAGGGGATTGAGCATGTAATTCACTTGTGGTCTTCCTCGTACCCTCGCACACATCAATATCGGGAGATAAATCAATTCTAGCATTCCACATAGCCAAAATTTTACAATGCAAACACAATTAACAAATCAAATCAAATTTTCCAAATTTTGATTCATCTCCCGAGGGGGCATTATCAAACTTCGTTTATCAAATGTGGGGCATCACACATCAAATCTGGGGCATGACATGAAAATCTAAAAACAACACTAATCATAATCAAATTTTAGCGACACATCATTTTCTTTGAATTAACATGTGCACACACGTCACTTCAAAGAGTGGCAAAATGTAGACGTATAACAATGACTATATTCCTAAATGAATATTTTATGTTCATTTCTTTATTTAATTAAATCTAATTAAATTAAATTATCCACATTCCTCTATTTAATTAAGTAAATTACTCAATTTATTTAATTAAATTCAATTAACCCCTTTTAGGTCATTTAATTGAATAAATCATTTTATTTAATTAAATCTATTCTTCTAAACCTTTTAATTAAATTTACATTTAATTAAATAGGGAATCCCAATTAAATAAATCTAATTTATTTAAAAACCTCCACTTGCAACCAAATTGAATTAAATTAACTTTATTTCAATTAAATCCTATTATTTCTCCATCCACTTGCAAAATCCTACATCTCCCACTTGCCTCCTAAACCCTATTCCTAACCCCCTTCTAGACTCTTCTAATCACTTCTAAATTAGCCTAACCCATCTCTTAAATATTGTCACATCCCTAAGCAAGAGGAAGTCACTTCTCAAATCCTAAGTCTTTGATAACCATTAAAGGCTTCAAGTCTCCAACAACTTTATCTTCCAAACCCTCAATCTAACCCAATCTAACCCAAGGGTCTCATCAAGCATTCATTGCTTTGACCATGGTTATCCCTTAAACCTTGCACAAGAGTTTATCCTTTGGGTAAAAGCTTTATCCAATGGATAATCTTAACCTAACCTTAACCCTTAACCCCCTAAGGTAACCATGAGGTCTTCTCAAGAATTTAATGCTTCCTACCTCTCTTCTCAACCCAACCTTATGTTGACAATTGTCACCATTTCATTGGTGCAAATTGCAAACATGGATTCCCAACTTTCAAACTTGACCCTTGATTAAATCTTTCAACCCTGACCATCCATTGCCCTATTTTTGCTATAAATAGAGCTCTCATTCCTCCATTTTCATATATCCAAGTCTTTAGCATCATACTTATACTCAAATCCATACAAGCTTTAATATCTCATTTGTGCTCATCATTTATCCTCTCTTTTAAATAGGAATTAATCTAAATATGCATGTTTAGAGTATTTTCCTTATCATTTAGCTTAATCATAGACTAGTATATCATGCTAGGATAGTCTTGCTACTAATCTTGTCATCTTATAATCTAGTTAATTGCATTTATAAGATCTTGCATAGCTTAGGATGCATTTCATAATAAAATCAACCAAAGCATCCCTCGTTCTTGCATTTGTCATCCCTAAACCACTTTGCTCAGTGATCTGAGAGCAAAGACATTGGTTTGAGGGACCTTGTGAGATAGAGAACCATGGAACCAACCTTGGGAAGCTAAGTCATCCTTTGTGACTCCATAGCTTGCACCAAGAAGTTCTGTGGGTGTGTGTGGACAAGGCTCCTTAGGCTTCATTTTTTCACATTTTAAGTTCTATTGACCCGCTTTTCCCGCATACAGATCCAATAGTTCAAAAAAATTCAAGGGCAAAAATAGTCAAAACTTCATGCAATATGCCAACATTTGATACTTCAAAAAATCATCCATCATGGGTTGTCAATCCTTTTAAGTGATCAATGTTTGCTCGTGTGATTTGTTGATTTGTTTGTTGGATATGATGTTTTGGGTTGCTGCAAGTTTTGATTGAAGATGAAATTTTGATCAATGTTGCCCCTAGCTGAGTTTTCCTCTTGATGCAGATATGCACAATGATTACCAAGACATGGTGGGATATGATGAAAGGATATGTGGATAGGTAAGGATAGTGACTATGCTAAGTATGTCCTGAAGAATGGTATTTTGATAAAGTGTTGGGTGATGGCTGATAATTCTTGATTGTGGATATAAAGGCTCGTGAATAAAGATAGATAGAGGAGTTGTCCTCTCACAATAGCGCCTGTTCCCAGGTTTTCACTAGTTTCTTTTATTGTACCTTTTTATTTGTTTTTTCTTTATTTTTTATATTTTTTACTTTTTCGACTTTTTCGTGCAAATGACTGCTCAAGTATAGTATTTCTTCAAATGGATGTTGTTAGTTGGTTCATCGAGAACATCTCCTTCTGAAGTTGTTAGCTGATAAACACCTAATCCATAGGTTGATATGATAACATAGGGACCTAGCCAATTAGGTTCAAACTTCCCTTTCTTTTCCCAATCCTGTTGATTTCTAGGATTTTCCTTGAGTACTAGATCACCAATTTTAAAAATTTTGGGAATGACCTTGTGGTTGTAGCTTCTGCACATGCATTGCTGATATGCTTTGAGGTGAGTATAGGCATGTTGGCACTCTTCATCTAGAAGTTTATCTCTTGCAGTCGGTTTACTCAATACTCTTTATCGGGAGTGAGGCCTTTCAAAGATACTTGGAGAGATAGGATTTCTACCTCCAGGGGTAAATTTGTCTCTGATCCATACACTAATGAATATGGCGTAGGTTCTGTAGGTGTGTGGATGCTAGTTTTGTATGCCCAAAGTACTAGATTGAGTTGCACGTGCCAATCTTTGCCTACATCATTCACTGTTTTCTTGACGATTTTCAATATGGTTTTGTTGGATGCTTTAGCTTGACCATTCCCTTGTGGGTAGTAAGGTGTAGAGAAATGATGTTGGATTTTGAATTTTTCACATAGTTCTCGCACATCTTGGTTCTTAAAAGGTCATCCATTATCTGTGATGATGGAACTTGGAATGCCATATCTGCAAATTAGATAATTAAGAATAAAAGAGGCAATTTGTTTCCCAGTCATTGTGGTCATGGGGACCGCTTCAATCCATTTGGTAAAATATTTCATTGCAGTTATAATGAACTTCTATCCATTTGAAGATTAAGGATGTATTTTGCCAACAAAGTTGAGTCCCACTGGAAAAAGGGCTAGGATGTTGTGAATGGTTGCAGTTCCTATGCGGGTGCATGTATAAGATTGCCATGGATTTGGCATTTAGGACATTTCTTTGCAAAATGATAAGATTCCTTTTCCATTGTCAGCCAATAATATCTCATTTGTAGAAGTTTTTTAGCAAAAGTAGGACCACTTAAATGTGTTCCATAGATACCTTCGTGAAGCTCTTGTAAAGCAGAGTCAGATTCATTATGATCAAGGCAACGAAGAAGAGTACCTTTAGACCTCGACGGTACAAAGTGTCAGCAGTGAGAGTATAATGGGCGGCTTGCCGGATAAAGTTGCATTTTTGGTTTTGAGATAGGTCAATAGGTAGGGTATTGTTTTGAAGATAGTCGTATATCATTCCGTATAACGGAGAGTCAGAACCAGTCAAGGCATAGATAACATGGGATTTAGAATGGTCATAGGTTGGGGAGAATAGTTTCTCTACAAGAAACTCATAATGACTCTATTGCTCTGGAATTTGTAGTAGTGAAGAGATAGTAGCCATTGCATCGACTACTATGTTGTCCAACCTTGGTATTTACTCGAAGGTGATGTGTACAAAATATTATTTGAAATCATCCACCATTCATTTGTATGGTAGACGCTTGTCGTCCTTTGTCTGATAGTCATTGTTGATCTGATTGATGACTAGTTGTGAATCTCCGTAGACTTTTAAATCTGTGATTCTCCATTCTATGACCATTTTGATGCCTGTAACGAGTGCCTCATATTCAACAATGTTATTTGTGCATGGAAACATTAGTCTATATGATCTTGGTATGGTGTGTCCCTCAGGAGTGATGAACAGAATGCCAGCACCTGAGCCATGTTGAGTATAGGGTCCATCAAAGTATAGGGTCCATTGTTTGGTGTAAATAGCAAGAACATCCCTGTCTAGAAATTCGATCTCCATTGGTTGTTTTCCAATTAGCGGTGCTTCAGCTAGTTGATCTGCAATTACTTGTCCTTTGATAGCTCATCGCTCTGTGTAGTGGATATCAAATTCACTGAGAATCATGACCCATTTAGCCAATATGCCTGTAAGAGTTGCTTTGCCGAGCAAATATTTGAGAGGATCAATTTTTGCAACTAGCTTAATTGTGTGAGCTAGCATGTAATGCTGGAACTTTTGAGAAGCAAATACCACTGTTAGACAAGCCTTCTCAATGAATATATAGTTGAGTTGTTTAATGTCCTATTGATGTAATAGATAGCTCGTTCCATGTCTTGTTGATCTTCTTGTGCTAATAATGCCCCCAGTGATATATCTGTTGTTGATATTTAGAGAATGAGTGGTTTCCCTACTATGGGTGGTACTAGAACTAGTGGGTTCATTAGATATTGCTTGATTTGATAGAATGATTCTTCACATTTGGCTTCTCATCTGAATTGTACATTTGTATGTAGAAAAAGGTTGAATGGTAGAATTTTATCTGCTAGTTGGACAATGAATCGCCTGATTGACTAGAGTCATCCTTGTAATGATCAGAGTTGGTTGATATTCTTTAGTGGTGGCATCTCCATAATGGGTTGTGCCTTTGTTGGATCCACTTCAATGCCCTTTGCTGAAACTATGTAGCCTAATCATTTTCCTGATGTTACCCCGAAGACACACTTCTTAGGGTTGAGCCTGACTTGGAATTTCTCCAATCTTTCAAAAAAATTCTCTAAGATGCTTAGATGTTTTGCTCGAGTAAATGATTTAGCTAGTAAATCATCCACATAGTCCTCCATGAAGGTATGCATCATGTCATGAAAGATTGTTGTCATTACCCATTGATAAGTTGCCCCAGCATTCTTTAAGCCAAATGACATGACATTCCAACAATATGTTCCCCAAGGACAAGTTAATGTTGTTTTATCTTGATCCTCTGGGGCTATCATGATTTTATTATAGCCTAAAAAACCGTCCATTAGTGATAGCATTGCATGACCTGCCATGAGGTCTACAATTATGTTGATACTAGGCAAAGTAAAGTCATCCTTTGGATAGGATTTGTTTACATCTCTAAAATCGGTGCATATCCTGAAGCTGCCATCTGGTTTTGATACTGGCATAATGTTGGAAATCCATTCAGCATAGTCAATAGGTCGAATAAATCTAACGTCTAATTGTTTCTTTAGCTTAGCTTTGACCATGAGTGCTACATGTGGGTTCATCTTTCTCAATTTTTGCTTGACTAGCTTAGTTCTTGGAGTAATGGACAAGTGATTCATGATTAGATGTGGATCAATCCCAGGCATATCTGCATATGACCAAGCAAAATTGATTTGTTTCTCTTGGAAAAATTGGACAAACTGAGATCTTTCTTCCTCTATCAAAGATTCTGCAAGGTGTATGTTTTTGGCTACTTCTGTTGTACCAATGTTGATTGATTGAGTGGGCTCAATCAATATGATGAATAATAAGAGGAGGGGGTGAATTAGTATGCCAAAAATCTTTGCACTAAAACACTTACATAGTCTAAAGATAAACCAGTAAAGCAGTCTGACAGTCAAACCGGTTACCACACATGCAAACCAAAATGCAAATAAAACATTCACCCACAAAAGCAATACAACCATAACACAATATATTTGACATGGAAACCCAACTGGGAAAAAACCACAGTGAGATGGAACTCACAAGTCACTATCTGCATAATAGAAACCAGACTAGGTAAGATCAGACCGGTTAAGGTCTTACAATGTTCTTCACTAGAACAGATCCTATTAGGAATCTTAATCTTTGTTAGCAGATAAGTTTGATTAAAGACTACCTTGTTAGATGATTTTAGATTCACATGTGTGAACCACCTTGTTAGAGGATTTTACAAAGGCTTTGAGGCCTACCCGGCTAGGGGCTACATACTTGTTAAAGATGTGAGTAATCAACAAGTGTTTGATCTATCTAATAGCACAAACTACTTGGTTAGATCCAGTATTGCTCACAGCTAATGCATTCTAGCATTACTTCAGTCTTCTCTATCTCTCTCTTAGTTACAACTCGATCTTCTCAAATAAGATCGCTCTTCCAACAACTCAACATCCACCTTAAACCCTAGCTCAACCTTAACCCTTTTTGCAACCTCTTCAACAACTCAACAACCCTAGACATGGTGTCCTTTTAAAGGAATCTAATTTCATGTCGATCCAATAGGATTTCTTTACAATTTCCTAGGTTCAATGAATCTAGACATACTCAGTAACATGACACAAGAATCACCATCAATGTGTCGGCAACGTCAAACAATCGGTGGATTGGGAACTCATCACAGAGTATTACCGGTTCATACAAAATACCGGTTGAGCATAAGCTCATACATATAAAGGGGATCTCAATACAAGTGTGTGTCCATCAATGACAATCACAACATAAACCACAAAAATGCCAACAATCTCCCCCTTTGGCATTGATGGCAACACTTAGGAAAATAAAATTTTGACATCTAGGTGTTTTACAACAGAAAAACTTGCCATTAACAAAATTGCTCCCCCTAAGCATATACACTATCCCTTAATCAATAGAGTGTATAGCAATTTTGCATTCAGAGCATAATCATCAGAGCTTATAGCATATATCAAAATTTCAAAACAGATATTTCTCCCTCTGATATACTTCTCCCCTGATATATCAAAATTTCAAAAAAAAAAAAAATTTAAAAACATATATACTTCTCCCCCTTTGCCAACAATGACAAAGTACCGCTGAAAAACCTGTTTCCATATATATAAAAGAGTTTATGACAATAATGAATAATACTTGTCAAAAACCACTTTATAGTCCTGCAAAAATTGTTTCATGGAAAGAGACCAGGACTCAAGTAGGGAGGTTGCCACTTCCTTCTCTGTCTGCATTTGTGATACCTGTTCCTCCATGGCATCTATTGTGCTCAGTTCTTGTGTGACTGTCAAGGCATCCAAGTTTACATATCATTTCTGGAGAATTTGCAGTCATGGAAGTAATACCAGTTGAAGCTCCTGCAAATCCCTAGACCTTGTGCTGATCTCTTGCTCCATCTTGGCTGACTGGATCTGGAACCAGTGAACGGTTTGCCCATATGCTGCAAAGGAGTCGTAAGGAGTCTTGAATGTGCTCAAGTAGGACTGTAAGTCCATTTGAAGCTATTGCTTCTTGGCTAGCACATCATCACAGAATAGATGAGGTTGACAGATTTTGTTGAGTAGCAAGTTTCCCTCATCCAAGGCACTCCTTATGTCCTTTTGATCCTTTAGCAATTTAGTCCTAAGCTCATTTAATTTCTTTACTAGAGCAACATTAAGAGCCTTTTGGTGCTCTTTCTTTACATTGGCCTTTGCTGCTTCTTCTAGACTCTGCACCTGATCATCCACTATAGTACACAGAAGTTTAAGTTGTGCTAGTGATGAATCAGTGTCAGGAAGATTAGTACCGGGGATTAAACTAGAAAGAGTGTCTACATCTGCCTAAATGATGTCCTATTCCTTTTTCCTGTGAATGATCTCAAGGCGCTCTTGAGCAACATTGATGCTCTGCATAAGCTCCAACTCACTTGCAGATTGGAGATCGATAGGACTAGAGAAATCAACTGGTGATGGTTGACTTCTGATTGCCTTTGAAGTCTCCACCTGAGAGCTTTTTGTTGCTTCACGTTCCTTGGCTTCTTCGGCTTTCTTCTTTTCCGCTTCTTTTCTCTTCTCTTCTTCCTTGTCTTCCTCTGCCTTTTTCTTCTCCTCTACTCTCCTCTTCTAGTCTTCCTCTTCTTCTTCTTCCCTCTTCTTCTTCTCTTCCTCTTCCTTTTTCTTCTTCTCTTCCTCTTCCTTCTTCTTCTTCTCCTCTTCTTTCTTCTTCTTTTCTTCCTCTTCCTTCTTCCTCATTTCTTCTTCTTCCTTCTTCTTCTTCCTTCTTCTTCTTTTCTTCCTTGTCCTCTTCTTCTTTCTTCTTCCTTTCTTCTTCTTGTTTCTTCTTCTCTTCATCTTTTCTTTTCTCCTCTTCCTCTTTTCTCTTCTATTTTTCATCTTCATCCTTCTTTTTCTCTTCCTAATCTTTTTCCACTTGTTGTGTGTCCACAACTTATTCACCACCCTAATCGGCCTATTGCCCTTATTTAGTTCCCTTAGAAGGGATGTCTTGAGTGACATCTTCTATATCCAGGGCATCGACATCTATGGTGTCGATTGGTTCCTCCACCAGGTTTCCTTCCTCATCAAAAACCTCATCCGGTTTGGAAATAACCGGTTCCTTTTCCACTTGGAGGTTGGCCATTCGAGCTTTGTGAGAGCTGATAGCATAGGCCATGTGTTGATGTGTATCCTTTTCTACATCATCAACTCTCCCCTCCAACAACTAGAGTCTTCTTCTCCTTGTGAAGAAGAGACCTTTATTTTGATCCAGTACATCAAATAATTATGAATTTAAGAGTTCAGAGAAGTACTGTGCAAAAACTTTCTCCCTAATCTCCTGTTCCTTTTCAATGGCAATGCGCCATTTGTTGTCCACTGCTTTAAATAATGAATCTGATGTTTAAGATTTAATCTTTGTTGGTGACCGGTCATTTTTACATAAATAAAGAATGATTTCTTGTAGTACTTCATCTTTTTCCTCACTATTGAATTCATCATAATAATCTATTAAATCATGAAGTAACTTTATCCTAATATTCTTTACTGTTCTTTGACAATGTGTCAAAGGTTTGTAAGAGGAGATATCTATATTTACCAGTGCGGATGTTGCCAGTTCATTCTTCTTCATCTTCTTGCTCTGTCTAGCCTTCTTGGGCTGTTCATCAGACTCAGTTTCTTCGGAGTCCGGTTCATTTGCCTTAGTCTTCCTCTTCCTTTCGAAGACTTTTGCCGATGTTACCTCCGGTTTCTTCTTTGTCGATGACCGCTTGGTCACTCTTGGAGTCACATTGGTAGCTGGTGCTGATGTTGTAGGCACTGCCTTAGCTTTCTTAGCTGCACGTTCTTTTCCCTTCTTCACCGATGGTTCTTCAACTGGTACAATCCTCTTCAAGTAGGTTCTGGTTCTCTTAGCCTTTGGATCAAGAGGTGAGGCAATAAGGGTTGAAGCATACCCTTCCAGCATGTCAAACATGACCTCATAGCCCATAGGCTCCACTTCCTCCATTCTAGGCTCAACATCCTCCATTAGACATTTGTCCACCTAAATAGTGAAATAGATGTCATCTTCATATTTCTTCACTATGTCACCTGAGATTCATACCCTCTAACTCATCTTTCTTCTAAACTCATCAAAATATTGGTTCAGTACCTCAGGGTAGCCGGTTCCAATGGTTTGCACACTTTCCTTTATCTGCTTGGTTACCGGTTGGTCAGGGGACCACTGGACATCTCCTACACCCGAAAAGTAGCTTTGGAAATAAAAGAACAACCCTACCAGTAGTTGTCCAAACTTAAACCTCAGTGAATTGTCCTGTTTGATTGCCTTAAGATTTAACAGGAGTTGCCTTTGCATATCGGTGCATAGGTCAAATGATTTATCCTCTTTAATCATCCGGTAAGTGGCATTTACCGCTGCAGGAGATACAGAATTAATTCTGCTGGCTGAGAATGTTCTATAGCCTATCACCATGCAGGCGTATTTCACCAGTTCATCCTTGATAGGATTAACTGTCATACCTCATGAATCACTTGTTGAACCGGTGAGCTTGGTCATTTCTATTTTGCTTACCATTCTCAGGGCTGGCACTTCCCCTGTGTTGCAAAAACTGGTGATTGCATGAATTGCCTCAGGCGTGATATCATGCATTCTCTCTAGGTACATCTTGTCACCATGGACTCTACTCAAGATGATCCTGATGTGATCGTCTGTGAAGTCTTCCAGAAAGTATACCGCATTATGGAGTTTCTTCTTCTCTAAGATACTAAACTCTAGTTTGATCTTTTTGTCCTTGCCACAAAATAGACCTAACTGAGTGTGAATAGCTAAAGATCCTAGGTCTTCTATTTTGCAATCAATATAATCAGAAATTCCTTCTTCGACTATGACTCCAGCTGGAACTTGTGACAAAGCATTATATTTAGACTTCCTCTGAATAAAACTTTCCGACTCAATTGATATACTCGAACTAGTATGAGATGCAGAAGCCATTGAAGAGTATTTCAAGAACACGAAAAATACCTTTCAAACATGAATTTAGGGCTTCCTGATTCTGCTTCACTTCACTCTTTGTCGGATGCCAAATCACCGCTTTGTGTTCTCTACTACCAATTGCAAACTGGATTTGAATCTCTTTCAAGGTTATTCAATTTCTTGAAATCTAAGCTCAAATCATCTTTTCTTCGCTCTGCACTTGAAAAATTTGCTTCTCTCAAAAATAGATAGTGAGAAATGATTTGAAAAATGCATTTATACATGTCTCTCATCTACCATCATTAACGCTCCTCTATTAGGGCGTAAACCCTAATTTACCTTTTTTCCATTTCTGGTCTTTTGCCAAGCGATAGGTATCGCATACCGGTTAAGGTCTTTTACTGGTGTCAACCGGGGGTTCAAAAGTATTTCATTGTTTGCTCCCCCTAAGCCTTTAAGGCTTAGTTTGCCAGTTCCAATACTTCCACACTAGGTGCAGAAACCGGTTCCCCTTCCGACATTATTGGTTTCTTCCTCCATGTTTTCTTCATGTCCCCTTGAACTTTTTCAACATCGATTTCTCCTTCCTAAGTGACCGGTATATCATCAAATATACTTTTTTTGCTTCTACAAAATCTTGCAATGTGACCTGGTTTGTTGCAGTGACAACAAACAAGTCCAGGTGCTCTCCAAGGCCCATTGTACATGTTTCCATTCTTCCTTTTGCATATTGCAGTAGTGTGACCATGACCATGACAGATCATACAACTTTCTCTCCATCTAGTTGCCGCTTGATGACCACTACTTCTTGACTGATGATTGAAGTCATTAAACCAGTTGTGGATCCAGTTCATAAAAGATTCAGGACCAGTTCCTTGGGTGCTCTGAGGATATCTTCCAGTGTTATCCACTATAGACCTGCATTCAAATGCTCTATGTCCAAACTTGTTGCATGCATAACAATGACCATTGAACTTATTGAATCTAGGTACATTGTTGATAAAATAAGGAAAATTATTGTAGGCTTTGCTCCTACATACATTGGCAGTGTGTCCTTCTTTAAGACAGTTAAAGCAAATAGGTTTGAATTTTTGCTTACCTTTTCCTTTGAGTGTTGGTTGCTTCTTTGATGCTTCAACATTTGTTCCTGAGGATTCTCCTTCCTCATGTCCAAAAAAACCAAGACCATTGGTATTCTTTGCCGGTCTAGATGACTAAAGCTTTTGCTCTAGCTTGACTGTACTTTTGCCAAACTTAGCAAGTATTTCCTTTGACTCGAAGAGTTCTTTGGAAATAGCAATGTTTGTCTCCATAACACTTGCATTTTTAGAGATGGCAATGTTTAGTTCTCCTTGCATGTCTTCTTTTTCCATTCTACTCTCATGAAGGCGAGCAATTAGTGCACTAATCTCATGTTTCAACTTGGAGATCTCATGATCTCTATCTTTTACCAGATCTTCAGCTTTTCTCCGGTTCTCAAGCTCTTGACTAAACTGAATAGTCAGTCCTTCCAACTCCTTTCTCAGATTGGAGTTTGAATCGTTCATCTTATTCACTTCAGCAATCATAGCTTCCATGTTAGCTTCATCTTCAGAACTACTTTCAGATAGTTCCATCAGCCTCTCTGCATGTTCTCTTCTTTTTGCTTGAGATGCCTTGTATTTGACCATAAGATCATCATAGGCTTGCTCAAACTTAGTGAGTTGTTGAGTAAGTTCCCTCAAGGTGTATTCCCCCATATCTCTTTCCAAGTGGTTAAACTTATAGAAAGGTTGGCTCTGATACCAATTGATGAATACTAAGAGGGGGGGGTGAATTATTATGCCAAAAATCTCTGCACTAAAACACTTACACAGTCTAAAGATAAACTGGTAAAGCAGTCTGATAGTCAAATTGGTTACCACACATGCAAACCAAAATGTGAATAAAACATTCACCCACAAAAGCAATACAACCATAACACAAGATATTTGACATGGAAACCCAACTGGGAAAAAACTATGGTGAGATGGAACTCACAAGTCACTATCTGCAGAATAGAAACTAGACTGGTTAAGGTCAGACCAATTAAGGTCTTACAATGTTCTTCACTAGAATAGATCCTGTTAGGAATCTCAATCTTTGTTAGGAGATAAGTCCGACTAAAGACTACCTTGTTAGAGGATTTTAGATTCACATGTGTGAACCACCTTGTTAGAGGATTTTACAAAGGCTTTGAGGCCTACCCAGTTAGGGGCTACAGACTTGTTAAAGATGTGAGTAATCAACAAGTGTTTGATCTATCTAATAGCACAAACTGCTTGGTTAGATCCAGTATTGCTCACAGCTAATGCATTCTAGCATTACTTCAGTCTTCTCTATCTCTCTCTTAGTTACAACTCGATCTTCTCAGATAAGATCACTCTTCCAACAACTCAACATCCACCTTAAACCCTAGCTCAACATTAACCCTTTTTGCAACCTCTTCAATAACTCAACAACCCTAGACATGATGTCCTTTTAAAGGAATCTAATTTCATGTCGGTCCAATAGGATTTCTTTACAATTTCCTAGGTTCAATGAATCTAGACATACTCAGTAACACGACACAAGAATCACCGTCAATGTGTCGGCACCGTCAAACAATCAGTGGATTGGTAACTCATCACAAAATGTCAGTTGGTAACTCATCACAGAGTATTACCAGTTCATACTAAATACCGGTTGAGCATAAACTCATACATATAAAGGGGATCTCAATACAAGTGTGTGTCCATCAATGACAATCACAACATAAACCACAAAAATGCCAACACAATATGGGTGATCACTCCTGATAATGTTCAAGAAGAGTGTCATGTTCCCATCTTTAGGTGCCTGAAAAAGGTTTTCACCCTTAGATGTGTCCTTTATTTTTACTTTTTTTGTCGTCTAGTGCTGCCATTGACTGGTTTTCAGCAGTGGATCCTTTATTTCATTCATTTTTGTGATTGAGAGACTTAGCACTCCCCTGATTCCATAGGTCATTACTTTGTTCACTGGTAGAGTTTGTTTCTGGGTTGACGGTACACAAGTAATGGATAATGGAATCATTGTTTGGGAAAATTGGTATGTCATGATTTTTTAGGTTTGTCCCAGTCTCTGAGGTCAGGAAAGATAAGTGGTAAAGAGTCATTGGGTGGGTCAAGTTCAGTTGCTGTAAGTGTCAGGATGGAGGTATCATCGTGGTTGGCCGGGATATTAAATAAGTTAATGATTTGGTCAAGGCCTTCGATGGTATCATCTTCTATGTATACTTTCTCGTAATGTCGTTTCTTGTTTTCCTTGGCGTCATAGGTATTTTGTGGACCAAATTCAAGTAGTCTAGGTTATGTGCCTTGTTCTTCTTGAGAAATGGGTGTATGACTGTCATTTGCAGCAATATCTTTAGTAACATTGGAATAGCTTCCCCATTCATATTCATTTGAATCAATCTCAAAGGTATTATCCCAGATTCTGGCAATGTCGTGGACTGGTATGTTGTAGGGTGAAAACAAGTCTTTGATGATTGATACAAGTCTGATAGTTTTCTCTGATTTTGTATCAGATCTTGCTTCCACTCTTTGCATTTGATCATATACTATCTCTTCTCAGGGAGGGATGATTTTATCAGGAGGTGATTCTTCTTTGTTGAACATTGGTTCTTGAACATGATGTACTTCTGTAGTAGGTGCTTCCTTCTTTTGATTGATGGGCTTCTCTTGATGTTGCTTTCTTTCTTGATATTCACGTTCTTTGCACATTGTCTTTGTTGATTCAAATAGTGCCTCCTGCCATGAGTCCTCCTTGTATTTCTTCTTTGCCTTCCACTAAGGTTTTTGGTATTTTCTTGGTGTCTTCCTTGGTGGTAGAGTGTGTTCATAGCCCAATCCTATTTTGTTTTTATAGAATTGCGAAGGAGGATCTAATGATTCTATGATGTTTTCCTAATGTTTGGTGATAGGTCCTTTTCCATTGTATCCTATTTTTTGCATGATCAAGTAGCCTTTTCCATATAGGTGTGTTGGTATAGCTACTTATCCTATTTTTTGCATGATCAAGTAGCCTTTTCCATATAGGTGTGTTGGTATAGCTACTTCCATAGTAGCCGCTCTATCTTCTTCCTCATCCTTGTATAGCCAACTAAGGATGTCCTTTTCCTCTGATTCATGTGCTAGAGTGCCTAGTTGGATAAATTTACCATCAAACTTGGTGATGGGCTGCTTTGCTTGATGTGTTGATGTTGTAGGTAATCCATGAGATTTAAGCGATGCTGGTAAGTTGGCTAAACACAAGGGTTCTAAAGAGTATTCTCCCATGCCTTTCTCTTTGATTTTCATTTTCTACTTGAAATCCGTAGATAGTGATTTAGACTTTTCTTGCTAAAGATCTGGTATTGAGGAACTTTGTTTTTCTCTATTATGTGGAACCAAGCTGTCTTGGGCTACCCCCATAGCATTACAATGTTGAAAAGGGTTATGATTTGCTGACATAGAAATCTCCTGTCCATTGTAGGGGAACTTAACACACCAGTGATAAATAGAAGGTACTGCTTGCATTTCATGTATCCAAGGTCAACCCAATAAGATATTATATGTGAGGTCTATGTCTAAGACTTGGCACATAGTGTCCTTTTGTATTGGTCCTACTTGAATTGGCAACATTACTGTTCCTTTGGATGATATTTCTTCATCATCATATGCTTTGATAGTGATCTTTTTGCATGGATCAATAGATTGCTCAGAGAAGCCTAATGCACAAATAAGTTTCAAGGTACAGATATTGAGTCCAACTCCTCCATCTATTAATACTCTTTTGACTCGATGCTTGTAGACCAAGGCTTCAATGTGGAGTGGAGTATTGTGAGGATGGATTAATGAGATATTATCATGCTTAGAAAAGGTAAGGGTATGAGGCCCTGTCATGGGAGCCACCATGGCTTGGAATTTGTCAGCATCTAGATCTTGAGGTACATTTGTTTCCAATAGGGCTTGTTCCAAGATGTCTTTGTGTTTTGGAGAAATTTTCAGCAACTCCAATATAGATATTAGAGCAGGAGTTTTGAGCAGTTGACTAACTAGATCATATTGAATTTTGGGTATGATTTTTGTTGTTGATGTATGTCCCTTCAAGACATATTTTTGAGCTCTGGTGGTTACATTGATGGATTCATGTTCATGCTTGTCTTTGATTGTAATGACGTTTAATTGGTTGTCCTCAGTTGATATATGATTGATGGTGTTATTGTATATGTGATTGATATAAACTCCACGTGTATCGTTTGAGGTTGATGCTCCATCCTTGTTGTAGTTGGGAAGAGGATTCTTAAAGGCTCCATGGTCACCATTTGTCTTGAGACCATCGACTGTTAAATCGCCTCTATCAATCATGTCTTGAACAATGTTTTTCAATCTCATGCAATCATTTGTTTGATGACCTTTGTTTCTATGAAAATCACAAAAGTGTGAGTCATTCCACCAGGGTGGTTTGATTTGTGGTTCAAAGTTATTGATTGCTAGAAAGGAGATAATTTTGTTTGCCTGGAGTTCTCTAAATGCTGACTCCAAGGATTGCCCTAATGGTGTGTAGACACATTTTGTAAAGTTGTTGGTGTTACCTCATGAATTTGTATTAGGTCCTCAATTGGTGTTATTGTTTTGGGTATTGTTGGTGTTGTTTGTGTTGAGATGATCTAGATTGGTAGCTGGTGCATAAGTGTTAGTACCTTGGTTAGCACCTTTTGGATTCTTTGTAGCTTGAGGATTTCTTGATAATGCCAACATCGATTGCTTGGATTTTACATCATTTGATTCGTTTCCTCCTTCATTTCCAGTGTTTTTGTTTCTGGTCCAGAATATGGATTTGTCTAAGTTGTTGTTATTTTGGTTGTTGTAGTTGGATGAATTTGTTCCTTCTTTTAAGAATTTCAATGTTCCTTTCTTGACACATGCCTCCTCTACTTGGATGTCATTTTCAATCAATTTGGCAAAAGATGGTATGCATTGAAATTTGAGTATGTAACTCATCTCACTATTCAAGTTGTTGATGAAAATTTCCATATTTTCCTTTTCGAGCACATCTCAAGGATATCTCAAAACCATACATCGCCAACATTGAAGGAATACCATGAATGTTTCATTGTTTTTCTGCTTGGTGTTACAGACATCTAGCATAGTGATAGCATGTTGAATGTTGTAGGAATATTGAGTTATGAATTTGTTGACTAATTCATCAAATGATCTGACAGGAGATGTGATTTTGGATAATCATTCCATTGTTTGTCCTCCCAAGCTTCTTGGGAATAACCTCATCAAATAGGTGTCATCAAGGGAAAATTCAAGACTCTATGGTACAAAATTCTTGAACATGATCACGAGGATCGCTTTTCCCATCATATTTGTCAAATTTGGAAATATCTGAGTTTGGGGGAAAAGGTACCATGTTTAATCGTCTGTCAAAAGGATAAGGACAAATTTCATTCAAGGAATACCATACTGTTGTCCCTTGTTACATGTCTTGCATTTGTCTTTGCAACATTTGTATTTGTTGAGTGAGAGAAATCAAAGGCGCATTTGTTTGCCAAGGGAAGAGTTCTTCCCTTGCATTGTTTCTAAGCTAGAATGGCGTGTGTTGGGGTATGTTTTGCTCAGGGATGTTTTGCTCAGGTAAATTTTGTTTTGGTAGATTTTGCTCAGGTATGTTTGGTTCAGGGTCTCGTGCTTCCTCCTCTCTTATTTGTTTTTGATAGTCATAATGTCGAGACCTTGTTCTAAATATGTCAGTATCAAAGTCTTCAGGGAGTTTAACTCCTTTTCTTGTGAGCATGAGTAGGTATTTTCTTTATCGTTTTCCATGAGTTTTTCCACAATTTTTTGAAATGAAGCGTTTTCTTGACACTCTTGGAGGAGTTCCTCAGAAATTTCGGTGTCTTCTAGATTTGGACATTTGAAAGGGTTTGATAATCTTTGATCCATGTGAGACTCTGGTTGTGTTTCACTTTGTTTGTTTCATTGAGAGCAAGTAGCAATGGGCATCTAGTAGAAACTTTCTGTGGCAAAGGGAACAAACTCCTCTTCGATGTTTTGCTCAGGGGTTGGTGGTGCAAATCGCAGTATATTGTAAGTGATGCACACTTCTGGGAAGAAAGTCAGATTAATCTTTCCTCCTTGATTTAGGCATTGACTGAATGTTGATTTTTGACAGAATGCTCTACTCCTCAATGGTTCCCTGTCAAATTCATTTGTTTTGTCTTGAAGATACAAGCACATATGACGGAGGAATATTCGATGAGATTTGAAGAGTTGGCGATTGATGTATAAAAATTTATTCCGTTTGGCAAGTTTCAGAGTACTAGGTTGTTGTTTCCTCAACTTAGTGTTATGATAAATACTATTTCTTCTCAAAATATGAGGATTAGTCATCCACAAGTGATCAATGGTTTCCTTTGCTTTGTTTTGGATTTAGTTATCTTGTTTGGAAACTTAAGTTTTACTTTATCAAATGAAGGTTTAGATGCCCCCTCATGACAAAGCATGTCAAATGATATGGAATAAGAGCTTTCTCGATATGGAAACTCGATTTGACAACTTGGATTTTAAAACAAGTATGTTTTTGGATAAAAATCCATTTGATTGAAGGACCTTTTGATACGTGTGATGGTGTTTCCTAATTTTGATAGGAGAGATGTGCTTTATCTCTTGACTAGTTTTTGGATTTGGACAACTTTGTTTTATGGAAAACTTGCTTTTGGAGTAGCTTTGATACTTTGATTTGATTCATTGTTTGAGGAAGTTCAAGCTGAGGAAAGAAGGCTTCCTAAACTATTTTTAGATTTTTCAAAAATGCCTTCTATTTTGCCCCCTATTTTCTCAGTTTCTGCTATGCGCTAAGATAGAAACCAAATGTGCTACTGAATTTTTGCAACGTGCTAGAGAATAAACTCCACGCGCTAAGCTGCCCTTTTGACGCGCTAATAGGGTTGTTTGAGTTTGTTTTAGTTTGAAAAGCTAATGCACTAATATGGGCTTCTAAAGGCTAACTGTTGACTCCAAAGCGCTAGTTCTTGATCTGGATGCGCCAAGTTGTTACTTCAATGCGCTAGACTATTTTTAGAAAGTGCTAAGTTTTTGAACTGCTAAGTTTTTCCCCCCGCTTGACATACCTAAAATGCATTTATTATGCTACCTAGCATGCATTTATGACAACATTTAATTCAACAAAGTACAAGGAGGTTTTGTGGTACTTACCAGCTCTCTTGCATCTGTTGGCCTCTGAAATCGATGAACGCAATCGAATATGTGCACCAATGTCATCGCTGCTTACTACTCTATACTTTCTCTGCACTCTGATCAATTGGATGTGTGGATGACAATGAGGATGTTTTCCCCTCATGGTCTATCTTATAGACTACCCTAGCCCTAGCCCTAGCCCTAGCCCTAGTCTCCTGAGTCAGTCTTATTTATCCCTTGACTCTGTCACTCCATCTAGTCAGTCCATTTCTCGCTTTTCTTACTTATCGAGAGATTGTCTACGATATTTTTAGACATTTTCATCCAATCTCTTGAAGGGGTAGATCATTCCCATCTTGGGGCAACTTTGTATTAGTTCATCTTATCTTCTTTGAAACAACACAACAAGCTGCATTGTCTCAAAAAGGGGCAAAATGTAGACACCTAAAATTGTCCAGTCTAGTTAAATAAATACCTTTATTTATTTAATTATCTAAGCTTAATTCTTCTATTAATTGAATAAATCTTTATTTATTTAATTAATTCATTTACCCTCTTCTAGCCTTATTTCTCATTTAAATAAATACACTTATTTATTTAAATTATCCTTTTCTAAATTAAATAAATACTTTTATTTATTTAATTGATCCCACTTCTTCTATTAATTAAATATATCTTTATTTATTTAATTAATTCATTAACCTTTTCTACCCATGGTACATGTCATTCATCTCTTAATTCATACACTACCTACCCTCTAATTATAGCCGACCATTTATCTTTTACACCTCTTAATCATATCCCTCCATTTCTTATAGTGTCTTCTATATAAGGAAATGCTTCCTTCATTATCAACCCTATTCGATTCTATTCGAATCATTCAACAATCCTAATCATTATAATCAGCTAATCAAGCATTCTAGCATTCGAACTTTCATATGCGATCAAGCCTACTTACAACCACATTTTCGTTCTTTGTTGAGTTCTTGTGCGCACATAAAATCTGAGAGAAAATATATCAAGAAAGATCAATGGAGATAGGAAGAATGGAAATTCAAACCCTATTGGACATGTGATGGTATAATCTTTGTGATTTCATTTTATTTGTATTGTCTTAGGTAATCTTTATATGTTATGGTGGATCTTTGTTGTTGTTAGGCTAGGGTTTTGTGGTTGAATCTATTTAGTCTTTCAATATTGTTGTTTCTATTTTCACCATAAACAATATGATTTAAACTAATCATAATAGAAATGCTCTAAAATGCTTATTAGATCAATTCCTATTACAAAGAGAGGATAGATGCATGCTAAAATTGAGTATAAGTGTGATATTAAAAACTTGGATCCCTTAATGGAGGAATAAGGGCTCTATTTATAGAAGAAATAGGGCAATGGATAGTCAGGATAGAAGGATCTAATCAAGGGTCGAGATTGAAAGTTATCAATCTATGTTTACAATTTCCACCGATGAAATGGTGACAATTGTCAACATAAGACTGCTTGAGAGATGAGGTAAGAAGCATTAAATGCTTGACAAGACCTCATGGTTACCGTAGAAGGTAAGGGTTAAGGTTAGGTTAGGGTTATCCAATGGATAAATCTTTTTCCCAAGGGGTAAACTCTTGTGCAAAGGTTAAAGGGATAACCATGGCAAACCAATGAATGCTTGATGAGACCCCTGGGTTAGAAGAGGGTTGAGTTATGTGAAAATTCTCTAACCATGTCACTAAGGGTTAGTTAACCATTAATGGTTTGAAGACTTTGGGGAAAAATTTGTAAGAGTCCTTCCAAATTTGGGGGTATTCAACAAGTTAGCTAGTTGAAGGCATAAAGGCTTTAATGCCTTTTGAAGACTTTCCTCCAGATTTGAGAAGTGACCTCCTCAAATTTAGGGAAAGGGGATAATTGAAGGGTTTAGGCTAATTGATTAGGATTAGATGGGTTCTAGAAGAATTTAGGAAGAGGGTTAGGAGGCAAGTGGGAAATATAGGAAAATGCAAGTGGATGAGGGATAATAAGATTTAATTAAAATAAATTGCTTTATTTCAATTTGGTTGCAAATTGGGGATTTAAATAAATTAGATTTATTTAATTGGGGTAAACTATTTAATTAAATGTAAATTTAATTAAAAAGGAGAGAGAAGGGATTTAATGATTTATTCAATTAAATGATATAAAGGACTTAAGTAAATTTAAATAAATAAATTGAACAATTTATTTAATAAAATAGACAAATGTGGATGATTTAATTAAATTAGATTTAACTAAATAGAGGAATGAGAATAAAATGAACATTAAATATTCATTTAGGAATATGGTCATTTTTATACATCTACAATGAGCAATTCAGAAAACAAAAAAAACAAATGAAAGAAGATAATTCAATGTTCCAAACTTTTGAGTATACGATTGTTGATGAAGAAGAAGTCAATAAAACCATTAGAGACCTTGAGAAAGATTTCAAATTTGAGAAACTAAAAGAAAAGTTATTGGAGAAACAAAAAGAAAAATACTTTTTAATGTTGGAAAAATCAGGAGCTAAATTGACACAAGACTTTAATGTAGAAGGCTTGAAACAAGATGAAGAGACGAGTAATAATCAAAACACAGATGATCCAAATAACGAGGATATAAATAAAGTAATCCATGAGGAAACAAGGAGAGATAAAACAAGAAAAGACCATGATGATACAAGAAGAGAGCATAGTGATAGAAGAACTTATGAGGATACAAGGAGAATCTGTGTGGATAATCCTTTGTTAACTCTTGCTCAACAAATGCAAACCTTACAACAACAAATACATGATATGCAAAATGGAATGAATTCCAAGAAGTATTCGTTGGAGGATATCTTCCCATATCATTTTGACAAAAGTTTAAGTATGATACCATTCCAACAATATTGTGAAATCCCTCAATATGATAAATACGTTGGGAAATCTAATCCTCAAGATCACATTAGGGAATTTTGCACTATGAGTATGGATTTTGCACACGATGACACTTACATGATGTGTCTATTCCCTACGAGTTTAAATGGACAATTGATGTAATGGTTCTCAAGACTACTAGCTAGAATCAAATCTTTTGAAGAACTTGTGAATAGATTTAGCTCACAATACTCCTACAATGTAAGAAATGAGATAACAATGTTGGATTTATGCAATGTTAAGCAAAAGAATGGTGACTCTTTCATGATCTTCTTACAACGATGAAAATGAATGTTTAATAGGTATCTGAAAGGTATACCTGATCAAGAGAAAATGGATACATTCATTGACAACCTTATTAGTGAAATGAGTTACCGTCTAAAAATGTAATATCCTCCTTTTGCCAAGATGATTGAAAATGGTCTAAAAATAGAAGATGCAATGGTAAAGAAAGGAGAGCTAAAGCTTTACAATAATTCCTAAAACAACAATAAGAATGACAAACCTAAATTCTGGTCAAAGAACAGGAATGTTATCAATGGAGGAAATGACGACAATAATGCTACAAAATAGCAACCAACATTTAATCTATCAAGTCAAATACCAAACAATAACAATCAAAGAACAATAAATCCAAGTCTTTCTTCTCCAATCCTCGTAGGAAATTGACAAACATTGGAGAACCCTTGGAATCATCTTTGAAAACTCTTCTTGCAAATAAACTGATTACTTTACCAGAAGCAAGAAATTATGAACCACAAGTCAAATCTAATTGGTGGAACAACAATCATTTTTGCAATTACCATCGAAACAAAGGACACCAAACTAATGATTGTCAAAGATTGAAGCACCTTATCCAAGATTTAATCAATAATGGAACTATCACAGTGGATAGTCATAAGATGAACGAATCACATCTAGCCTTCAAGACTCCGCTTCCAAACTATGAAAAAGGTGAACAATCTAAATAAAAATATGACAAAGGCAAAGGTAAAGTGAACTACACCTATACATATGATGATGTGGTAAATGACATCATCGTTAAAGATAACACACCTTTAGAACCAATCAACATTATTACAAGAAGCAAAGCGAAGGTTACATTTTCGGGTATAACAAATGAATCAACATACACTTAATGACAATACAACTTAGTGGAACAATTGCAAATAATACCCACTCAAATATCAATTTTAGAGCTCCTCAAAGTTTCACCTATGCATAAGGAAATTTTGGAAAAATCTCTAATAGAAACAACAGTTTCAAAAGACCTGGATGTAGATCAATTCCAAAACATGGTGGGACACCTTATAGCCCCTCATTTCTTATCATTTTCTAAAAATGATGACGCATCCTTGCAACATCCTCACAATGCTCCCTTACATGTTGAAGTCACCATTCATAAAACTCATGTCAAACGTATACTCATAGATGGTAGAGTTGGCTTAAATATTTGTGCATTAAGTTTAATAAAGGCTTTGGGATATTTAGAAAATGCAGTAGATATCAAGAAGAAAATAATCATTAAGGCTTATGATGAAGAAGAGTGTTCTTTTAAAGGAATTGTGGTGTTACCAATCAAAATAGGACCTGTGGAAAAGAATACATTATGCCAGGTTTTAGATTTTAATCTATCTTATAACATTCTTCTGGGAAGAAACATGGAAGAACTAATAGATAGTCAAGCAGGATTGACTATTAGTCCAGAAGAAGCTGAATTCAAGAGAAGACAAAAGATAGCAAAATAATCCTTTATGTCATGTACACAAGTATGTCAACTTCAAAATACAAATGAATCTATTGAAATTAATCAAGAAGGAACTTGCAATATAAAAGATGTATGTGTTGATATAATCCATTCGTTTGAGAAGACAAATGTCAGATGAAGAGTCACTTGATTGTGAACCATAAAATACCAATATTAATTTTGTTAGAACTAATTGGAGAATGCTAGGGAAAGACTATCCTCAAGAGTGTTCTATCTATGACATTTCCTACTCTATACCAAATTATGACTATTATGTCATGAACCTTGAAGCACCTAACAATGATGATGACTATGACTTACCCCTTCTTCATCCAGAACTAATTGATTGGGATAACCTAGAAAGCCTTGAATTGGATCTCTTTTCCAATGACCATGACTTAGATGTATATCTTAATGTTGTCAAGCCAATAACACCTAAGGTATCTTCCATTGTGGAATCAACTAACATTTCTTGTAGTCAAAAGAATGCCAAACTTTCTAGTAGCAAAATTAAAATAAAACAACAAAAAAGACCTAGTGCTAAAAACCATTTCATGGCAACACTAGATCAATCAAGAGGAAAAATAAAGAATGTATCTGACAGTGAAAACCTCTTTGAGGTGACAAAAGATGGAAGATTTGACATCCTCACATATTTTTAGAAGAGATCTGCTATTCTAATAGAGCCAATAGAAGCAACAAACATTGGCACGCCAAAGGATCCTAAGAGACTTCATCCTGTTGCTTCATTATCAGATGAAAAAAGGAAAGAATACATAGAAGTCTTCAGACAAAGATAGGTAAATTTTGCTTGGTCCTATGCAGACATGCCAGGACTTGATCCTGATCTTATGATGCATCATCTCAATGTGGATCTACAAGAAAAACTAGTTAAACAAAAGCTAAGGAAAATGTATCCACACATCACTCTCCTTGTAAAAGTTGAGCTATAGAAACTATTGGATGTGGGTTTCATAGACCTATTGCCTATCCAGAATGGGTTTCAAACATTGTGTCAGTGTCAAAGCCAGATAAAAGCATAAGAGTCTGCACTAATTTCAAAGATTTGAATAAGGCATGTCCCAGAGATGATTTCTCACTACCCAACTTTGATATAATTATGGACGTATCAACAAGACATGAGATGTTTTCATTAATGGATGGATTATCAGGGTACAATCAAATAATTATTATCCTTGAAGATCAAGAAAAGACAACATTCATCTATGCATGGGGTACTTGCTGCTGGAATTTTATGCCATTTGGGCTTAAGAATACAGGAGCAACTTATCAACGAGCCATGATAACAATTTTCCATGATATGATGCACACATTTATGGAAAATTATGTAGATGATATACTTCAAAATCTCATACAAGGAAATAACATTTGAACATCTTGGGCAAGATCTTTGATAGGCTTGAACAATATCAGTTAAGATTGAATCCAAAGAAATGTGCATCTGGAGTAACCTTTGGAGAGCTTCTTGTTTACATTATATCATTTCGTGGAATTGAAGTAGATTCAGAAAAGGTCAAAGCTATCATGGAAATGGAGTCACCTAGAAACATAAGTCAATTGCATTCTCTACAAGGAAGATTACAATCAATTAGAAGATTCATCTCTCAATTAGTAGATATATGTCATCCATTTACTCATCTCTTACATAAGAATGTTATATTGGCATTTGCATAAAGATTGCATTAATGATATGTTATGTTGTCATTGATGTCAATTGAACCGGTAATGGTATTTATGATATTGTTGATATTGTTGATATTGTTGTCATTGATATTGTCTTGTAACCGGTAGGAAGAGCTTTGAGGAAGATGTTATTGTAAAGCGGAAAATCGTTGTCGAACCCTAGTTGGTCTCCCCTCTTCTAACTCTGAGGAGAGAGAAGGGAGGTTCGCTAGGATTTGATGGGTTTTCACTTAGGGGAGAGACTTTACATTCAAAAGAGGGGTTGAAACTCATAAGATCCAATCCCACACAATGTAAGATTGGATGCTAAATGAATTTCAAGGGTTAGGAAAGCAAGGCTACCCTCTTTTGTAAAGAATATTGATTAAGGAAATTAAGCTAAGAATACATAGAAAGTCATAAAGATTCGCTTATAAACTGAGTTTAGGTTATAGGACGAAGCTGCGGACCTGGAATTTGCAGTAAAATGTCGATACGGCGCTGTCTTGCAAATTTGAGAAAAAGTTGTCGGGACGATGGCGCCCGGCGCCACGGTCCTCCGAAAAATCCGCGAAACGAAGGGGGATCTGTTCGTCTCTGCACAAGGATTCCAAATCTTCAATCTCAGCCACGTACCTGCAACCTACACACAGAAAAGCAAAGACGATGGGGGGTTAGGGATTAGGGGTTTGCCTTTAGGTCAAACCCCGATTTTGGAATTAACCAAGAAATGAGCAAGAGCTGTAAATGTAAATGACTGTAATGTAAAACAAGTACTAATACCTTGTTCTAAGGATGTTTGTATCCTTATGTGCGAAGGTTTAGATGTTGTATGTTGTAGTATGTAGCATGTAATAAGTGATCTCCTCTTCAATGGTTGAATCCTTGACTTGAATGCAACACTTAGCCTTGAATGGAGACTTGAAATGATCAATTGCTTGAATGCTTGAATGCTTGAATGCTTGAGTATAGTTTCCATGCCTTTTTCCCTCATATCGAATGAGAGAGGAAAATGTAGTTTATATACTTGTCAATTAGGGCTGATAGACTGATTTTCCCGACCTTAGGCCGACCAGGGAAGTATATTTCCAAATTGCAATCAAAAAGACCCGATATCACTTAGGAAACCGGGCCCAAAATAGGACCCAGGGACCACGGCGCTGGGCGCCTTGGTCCTGAGGGACCAGGGCACTGGGCGCCCTGGTCCTAAGGGACCAGGGCGCTGGGCGCTCTGGTCCCACCTCCGGGACAGCGGGGTGCAAGGAGGTTCAGGCCAGGGTGCTTGAAAAATGTAGTTTTCAGTGTCGTGAGCAAGTTTTGGGGTCTCCATTCAAGTTGCGTGTTGCGTCGCCATCGTGAAGACCGAAATGCAGTCGAAATTGCAAGTGTCGCAATTTTAGGACACTACATTTAGCCCCCACTTTAGCGGGAGTATGTATGCTCATACTTCTGGTAAAGTACAAGGAAACAACATTGAAAGACTTTCACCACGTCAAGGAGGCAAGACACACCAAGCCCCCAGTGGACTAAGGATCTTATGACTTCGATTGACAAAGTAAAAGGGAAGATCACGAGGGAGAACCATGACTGTCAGTAGTAAGGTTCCCTCACTATGAGTCATGCAAGAAAGATATCAAAAATTTTCAAGGCAAGGCTAAATTTACCAAGAAATTTTCAAGTATCTTGAAAGGATAGACAGGGTGTATGCCCCCCTACGTTAAAGCGATCGCACACGCCTCAACGGGGGTGATTTTTTTAACGTAGTGATACACATAAGAAATGAGAAAGGAAAGGAGCACGTTACCACAAGGATTTAGCCCCCAAATGTGAGATAAACCCAAGGATAATGAACACAAACACAAAGCACGAGGTGACTTCACTTTCCTCGGGGTCAGTATGCTGTATGATAAGTCATGTATATATCATATGTATGTATGCATAATTGTTCTTCATTCCCCAATCAAGGAAGGTCACCTAGAAGAAGGGAACACATGTGTCTTTTGAGTCAACATGAGAGAGACCAAAGAGATCTCAATGCTTTGCATCGTCCTCAAGTAGACAACACTAAGGACGACAAATAGAAGAATGAGAATAACATATAGAAGAAGTAACAAAAGAGAGGGGGAGAGAATCTGCCATGCTAATGTAACTAGTCTAGCACGTCATCTACCCCCCAATCTTGCTGATCAATGTTTCGGGAAGGTAGGGAACACGCTAGAGGAGGAACATCCAACACAGCAGATGGAGCTATCACAAGATCCAAACAAGGGCTATGTTCATGTTCCAAGCCATGTTGTTCTTGTCTAGGAGCTAGGATAAGTGTTTTAGAAAATTCATTAGATAAATGGTTATCAACATCAACAAGTTCATATTCACTGTCAGAAGCAAGAGGAGTAACATTTTCATCATGAATAACATTTTCATCTATATCATCATCAAGATTTATAAAAATAGGATCTTTAACTCGCACAGGATCAAGACCATCATGCGTCTTATGTTTAGGAGATTTAGGCTCAATATCCGGCTGAGGAGAAAATGGAATAATGCTTGTTGAAGGTATTTTTGGAGATTGTAAAGTTTGAGAAGCAGCTGCTTGAGCCCTAAGACGACGCTTTCATCGGCGTTCCCGTGCAGAACGATTACATCTAGTCTTAGTAGGAAGTGTAGAAGATAGAGGAGGAATGTTCTCATCCTTATCACTTGGGTGTTTAGGTTGTGGTCTCTTAGGCTGGATAATAGGAGAAGAAGAAGGTCTCTTCTCTCTATAAAAGATAGGAGGAGGAACTGCTCCATATAAAGGAGGAATTTTTGGTTTAGGGAGAAGACCAAGTCCATCATGACGAGGAGGTATAGATCTACTCTTAGAAGATTTATTAGGCATAGACATAGTCACATCCATGGGGACGGGTTGGGCATCTTCTTGGGGAAAGACATTAGTTTTGTCTTTCAAAGGAAGAATTTCCTTCTCAAGAATGATAGGAATGTCAAGTTGAGGTGTTCTAGGTTCACTTAGAGATAGGATCATATCTGTTTTCCACTTTTGATAAGATTTAAAAAGATGATCACTTCGTGGAGGAAGAGATTGGAATTATTTAGGCCAAAAGTAATCAATAGGAACACTAGAGGTTCTTTCAGCTAGTTTAAAGAGACTATGATTGACAGTAACAACTTCACCATTATGGGGAAATTTCAAACACTTATGAATAGGAGAAGCAATAGCTTTCATGGAAGATAGCCAAGGATAGCCAAGCTTCACACGAAATTGTTCGGAAGATGGAATAATAGCAAAGTTCACATCAAGGGATTTATTATGGACCTCAATAGGCAATGTAATAGAACCAATTGTAGGAGAAGAAAATGCATCAAATAGTTTCACAATCACATCTGTTTTGTCATAGATCACTTGATTCAATTGCAAAGTAAAAAGAAATTCTTCAGTAATAACATTAACCATGCACGAAGGATCAATAAGCACTCCATGGCAAGGTGTATTTTTGACTTTTGCAACTATGTATAAAGGACCATCAGGTGCTCTAATGGTTTCACTAGAATCAAATGTGATGGAAGGTTCTTTAGGGATTTCTTGCTGCTCTACAAAGTTAATCACATTCGGAGTCATAGACACAAGACCATCAGATGAGAAAGAGGAATCATTAGCCTCAATCTCATTAGAGGTATGAGAGGTATGAGAAGATAATGGATCAGTAAAAATCTGAAGATTTTGGTTAGGAGGAGCTACAGATGTGTTGCCTTTATCATTCACTCCAGAAACAGAAATAGTATTATTATCAATCAAATCCTGAATTTTACCCTTTAAAGAAAAACATTTTTCAGTATCATGCCCAGGCTGACGATGAAAATGACAAAAAGTTTTGTGATCAAAATAAGGTGAAGTAATCTTTGCAGGATCAATTTGTCATATAGGAGGAAGAGTAAGCACATTTTGTCCCAATAACTTATTCATAATATCATGCAATGATTCATTCAAAGGAGTATACTTTCTTTCTTTCTTGAAAAACTTAGAAATAGGAGGCACACCTGATGCTGCATTCACATTATTGTTGATGATGTTTTCATTGAATTTGATGGAATCTCTATTCGGTTTAAACTTCCCAAATGGTTGTTGACTGCTATCACCCTTATCACTCGGAGCCATAGGATGTGATTGTTCTATTTGACTCATAGTCAGTTGATAATTGTGAAGAGTCGTACACAACTGTTGGAAAGAAGTAAACTCAGAAAACAGAAGTTTGTCTCGAATATCTTTTTGTAAATTAGAAATAAAGATTCTTTGAATATCATTGTCAGGCACTGGAAAAGAAATTTGAGCATACAAATGCTTATATCTACCAATGAAATCAGTCACTTTTTCTTTAACACCTTGTTTACAATGCATTAAATCAATCAAAGTAACTTTAGGACTTATATTGTTTTGAAATTGTTGAATGAAAGCATTTGCAAGTTGTTCAAAAGAAGTAATAGAATAAGAA